>NC_084569.2:267500-305000 GCF_033978685.3 Nerophis lumbriciformis
AATATCAAAAGTTTTGTCCGTTTTACTGATAGTCGTTGACTTAATTTTACCCGTGTATTACAGTCACAAAGGCCGCACGCAGACAATGATTGGACCTTGGCACATCTTTGAATATTTCATTATCTTTAGGTTTCCCTTATTGCAGTTCTTGGCTTATTTTTACACTTGCCTGTACAGTTGTTAAGGCTCTGGGATGGCAACAATTTGACACTGGAGCAGATATTAGTATCTATGGAGGGGAAAAATGTTTTTTTATGACACAAACAAATACGAGATGGAGCAGCATCTCAGCATGAATTGTGTCGTACGTGCAATTGTTGAAAATCAACATTGTAATACTAGCTGGAATCATTTTTAATGAATAGAAGTTATCACACAACTTTTGTGTTACATTGAGTTCAGCTCGCCCTGTCTTTGATCTTACCAAGCAAAAGGCTTGTAAAACTCCACTTTGTACGATGGGAAGCGACATGAAGGTGTCGGTTTCTTTAATCTATTGTGATCCACAGGAAGATCTGGTCTTGACCCGAGATCTACAAAGCGGAGAGGAAGCAGGACCTGACGCAAGCGCCAGGCATCTTTTCTTTGAACTGTTTTGTGACCGAGGGCAACGGCTGTTTACGACCCCCTCGCCCCTTAAAAACAGCTGTTGCCATGTAATCTGGGAAAATCCAAATAAAAGAGGAGGCGTGCAATCCTTTCGTCAGAGCGGGGTGGAAGACTGTACACGAGTACAGCCCAGACGTTTCTCCATCCATCCATCCATCTTCTTCCGCTTATCCGAGGTCGGGTCGCGGGGGCAGCAGCCTAAGCAGGGAAGCCCAGACTTCCCTCTCCCCAGCCACTTCGTCCAGCTTTTCCTGTGGGACCCCGAGGCGTTCCCAGGCCAGCCGGGAGACATAGTCTTCCCAACGTGTCCTGGGTCTTCCCCGCGGCCTCCTACCGGTCGGACGTGCCCTAAACACCTCCCTAGGGAGGCGTTCGGGTGGCATCCTGACCAGATGCCCGAACCACCTCATCTGGCTCCTCTCGATGTGGAGGAGCAGCGGCTTTACTTTGAGCTCCCCCCGGATGACACAGCTTCTCACCCTATCTCTAAGGGAGAGCCCCGCCACCCGGCGGAGGAAACTCATTTGGGCCGCTTGTACCCGTGATCTTGTCCTTTCGGTCATAACCCAAAGCTCATGACCATAGGTGAGGATGGGAACATAGATCGACCGGTAAATTGAGAGCTTTGCCTTCCGGCTCAGCTCCTTCTTCACCACAACGGATCGATACAGCGTCCGCATTACTGAAGACGCCGCACCGATCCGCCTGTCGATCTCACCATCCACTCTTCCCTCACTCGTGAACAAGACGCCGAGGTACTTGAACTCCTCCACTTGGGGCAAGATCTCCTCCCCAACCCGGAGATGGCACTCCACCCTTTTCCGGGCGAGAACCATGGACTCGGATTTGGAGGCGCTGATTCTCATCCCAGTCGCTTCACACTCGGCTGCGAACCGATCCAGTGAGAGCTGAAGATCCTGGCCAGATGAAGCCATCAGGACCACATCATCTGCAAATAGCAGAGACCTAATCCTGCAGCCACCAAACCAGATCCCCTCAACGCCTTGACTGCGCCTAGAAATTCTGTCCATAAAAGTTATGAACAGAATCGGTGACAAAGGGCAGCCTTGGCGGAGTCCAACCCTCACTGGAAACGTGTCCGACTTACTGCCGGCAATGCGGACCAAGCTCTGGCACTGAGCATACAGGGAGCGGACTGCCACAATCAGACAGTCCGATACCCCATACTCTCTGAGCACTCCCGTGAGCACTCCCCACAGGACTTCCCGAGGGACACGGTCGAATGCCTTCTCCAAGTCCACAAAACACATGTAGACTGGTTGGGCAAACTCCCATGCACCCTCAAGGACCCTGCCGAGAGTATAGAGCTGGTCCACAGTTCCACGACCAGGACGAAAACCACACTGTTCCTCCTGAATCCGAGGTTCGACTATCCGGCGTAGCCTCCTCTCCAGTACACCTGAATAGACCTTACCGGGAAGGCTGAGGAGTGTGATCCCACGATAGTTGGAACACACCCTCCGGTTCCCCTTCTTAAAGAGAGGAACCACCACCCCGGTCTGCCAATCCAGAGGTACCGCCCCCGATGTCCATGCGATGCTGCAGAGTCTTGTCAACCAAGACAGCCCCACAGCATCCAGAGCCTTAAGGAACTCCGGGCGGATCTCATCTACCCCTGGGGCCTTGCCACCGAGGAGCTTTTTAACTACCTCAGCAACCTCAGCCCCAGACGTTTCTCCTCATGAGCCAAATTGAATCCTGTCTCTGTTTAATTCCTTGCTTCTTGTCTGTTTAATAGATGTCATCGGTGTTTGAACCTGACAGAACCTAAAATACACAATTTTGTACACATTAAAAGTCAAACTGCAAAGTTCTTCCATTGGAATCTCAAGACCTTCCAGTCCAGTCGTGATGGAGTTTTTACTTTGTGCTTGGATGCAAGCATGTTAAGATGTCCCAGCAGCCAAGGTGCAGAGAGTGACATCATGCTCTTTGCTCTCTGAACTCTTCTTAACCCCATGCTCAGATGTTGTGATGCTGCTGTTCTGCGGTCGGTGCATAGCGGGCATACGCATGGCCTTGGGTTATAGTAACAACAAAATATGAGGACTTTTGCATACAAGCCTGATCAGAGGTGACGTCCATGTTTGCTTTAGTGGTCATCAATTCGACGGACATCTCTTTGGGCTACTTTACCAACTGGATTAGTGAACGGTCAACCTTTTCTGGACAATGTCAGCCAAGGGCTTTGTTTGTAATCCTATACTCTGCATGCATACTGGGCTTCTTCATTTCAATTGTCAAAGCATGCTAGAAAATTAGTGGTGAGTACTCTCCAACAAAATGTGTTTGTCCAACATGCACTGGAACACAATATACCGGGTATTGTACCTTTTTTTGTTGGGGATGTTCAGGGAAATCTGCCTCATTCATGAATGCTTTCAGCACAAATACGTGTCAGTGACCTGGCGTCCTTCAAACATGCAACCAAAGGGACCAATTAAGTTACAATAGCGTAAATTCAACCGAGAGTTTATTATCAAACAAGTCCGAGGTGAAATATTGTCATTTTGTAGTGATGGGTAAGCTACTTGGAACATGTAGTGAGTTAAGCTACAAGTTACTCTCGATGAAATGTAGCTACATAGGAAAACAAATGGTTCATTATTATGAGATGGGTAGGTTGTGAGTTCAAACCCCGGCCGAGTCATACCAAAGACTAAAAAAAATGGGAGCCATTACCGCCCTGCTTGGCACTCAGCATCAAGGGTTGGAATTGGGGATTAAATCACCAAAAATGATTCCCGGGCGCGGCCACCGCTGCTGCCCACTGCTCCCCTCACCTCCCAGGGGGTGAACAAGGGGATGAGAGGACAAATTTCACCACACCTAGTGGTGCCACAATCATACCTCAGTCATTGGTACTTAATCATTGGCAAGATTTTATGGAATACGGCGAGAAAATCGGGACGGTGTGGCTCGGTACCAGAAATTGTAGGGTTCCAGGTTCGATCCCCGCTTCCGCCATCTTAGTCACTGCCGTTGTGTCCTTGGGCAAGACACTTTACCCACCTTTCCCCCAGTGCCGCCCACACTGCTTTAAAATGTAGCTTCCAGATGTAGACAATGGGTTTCACTATGTAAAGCGCTTTGAGTCTCTAGAAAAAAGTGCTATAGAAGTATAATTCACTTTACTTTCTCAACTCAGTACTAGTGGTTAGAGTGTCCGCCCTGAGATGGGTAGGTTGTGAGTTCAAACCCCGGCCGAGTCATACCAAAGACTAAAAAAAATGGGAGCCATTACCGCCCTGCTTGGCACTCAGCATCAAGGGTTGGAATTGGGGGTTAAATCACCAAAAATGATTCCCGGGCGCGGCCACCGCTGCTGCCCACTGCTCCCCTCACCTCCCAGGGTGTGAACAAGGGGATGGGTCAAATGCAGAGGACAAATGTCACCACACTTAGTGGTGCCACAATCATACCTCAGTCATTGGTACTTAATCATTGGCAAGATTTTACGGAATACGACGAGAAAATCGGGACGGTGTGGCTCGGTGCCATAAATTGTAGGGTTCCAGTTTCGATCCCCACTTCCGCCATCTTAGTCACTGCCGTTGTGTCCTTGGGCAAGACACTTTACCCACCTTACCCCCAGTGCCGCCCACACTGCTTTAAAATGTAGCTTCCAGATGTAGACAATACAATACATATATAATATATTTCTCGAACCGTCGCAAAACGGTTCTTAAAGGTGACATATGTAATAATGTCATGTCAAGTCATCATTATATAGCCCTGATATGTCCAAAGACATTATTAAATCATGTTATTTTCCAATACCTCTGTAACTGATAACAGTAGTTCAGCCGGGATATGATCATTTCAAAATTAGATTTACAGCCCCGAAATCTTGTTGTTGTTTTCATTTCGATGCCCCACCCTCCACCGTTTGACCAATTAGAAAGTCAGTGAGTTGTTACACACTGCCACCTTTATCTGGCAACTGCCACTGGTAAAGTTACTAAACATGTCAGACCGTTAGTACATCTAAAAGACGTTGTTAGGATTCTCAACTTATTCATGACAAAGACAGCAACAAAACGAGGATTTATATCGGGGATGCCCTTGGAATGCCAAACTTGCTAATTTCCTCCTTGATAGGAGGCATTTACGTTTTCTTATTACTTCTAATAAATGGAAATGGACATTTAGTATGTAAACTATATTGTCCAATACGGTTTATGACAGGGGGGCAAACTACTTCCCAGGGGCCACATGTGCCCCGTTGGTCTTTTTAATCTGTCTCGCCAAATATAAGAACGAATTTAGGCAAAGATCTGTTTTGAGAATTGCCAGTACAAAACTGACACTAGACTTCGACACATTGGCAAAAAAAGGGTGATTAACAACGCAGCTCCCGCTAAAAGAGAATGTAAGCGTTAACCCTGTAATATCATTTTTGTGTATTACATTTGTGTATCAAAGGTTCTGGCCACATTATTACACATGGCACCTTGAACGGTGGCGGAAAGCCTTTTTCAACAAGTTTTAAACATAATCCCAACGCAGTTTGCTAAGGTATTCTTCTTGCGTATGTCATCAGATGTTCAGTTCCGTTGCAGCAAGCCATTCCAGCATCTCGTCATCCAGGTTCATCAGGCCGAGGTCGCCATGTGGTGGGCGGTGTTTCGGTCAGCTACTCACAATGTTTTCCACAGTCTGTAAGGGCTCTCCACATTCGGGGCGGTATGGCGTAGTGGGTAGAGCAACCGTGCCAGAAACCTGAGGGTTGCAGGTTCGCTCCCCGCCTCTTACCATCCAAAATCGCTGCCGTTGTGTCCTTGGGCAGGACATTTCACCCTTGCCCCCGGTGGAACTCACACCGGTGAATGAATGATGAATGATAGGTGGTGGTCGGAGGGGCCGTAGGCGTAAATTGGCAGCCACGCTTCTGTCAGTCTACCCCAGGGCAGCTGTGGCTATGAAAGTAGCTTACCACCACCAGGTGTGAATGAATTATGGCTTCTCACTTCTCTGTGAAGTGCTTTGAGTGTCTAGAAAAGCGCTATATAAATCTAAGTCCATCCATCCATCCATCTTCTTCAGCAGCCTAAGCAGGGAAGCCCAGACGTCCCTCTCCCCAGCCACTTCGTCCAGCTCTTCCTGTGGGACCCCGAGGCGTTCCCAGGCCAGCCGGGAGACATAGTCTTCCCAACGTGTCCTGGGTCTTCCCCGCGGCCTCCTACCGGTCGGACGTGCTCTAAACACCTCCCTAGGGAGGCGTTCGGGTGGCATCCTGACCAGATGCCCGAACCACCTCATCTGGCTCCTCTCGATGTGGAGGAGCAGCGGCTTTACTTTGAGCTCCTCCCGGATGGCAGAGCTTCTCACCCTATCTCTAAGGGAGAGCCCCGCCACCCGGCGGAGGAAACTCATTTCGGCCGCTTGTACCCGTGATCTTGTCCTTTCGGTCATAACCCAAAGCTCATGACCATAGGTGAGGATGGGAACGTAGATCGACCGGTAAATTGAGAGCTTTGCCTTCCGGCTCAGCTCCTTCTTCACTACAACGGATCGATACAGCGTCCGCATTACTGAAGACGCCGCACCGATCCGCCTGTCGATCTCACGATCCACTCTTCCCTCACTTGTGAACAAGACTCCGAGGTACTTGAACTCCTCCACTTGGGGCAAGATCTCCTCCCCAACCCGGAGATGGCACCCCACCCTTTTCCGGGCGAGAACCATGGACTCGGACTTGGAGGTGCTGATTCTCATCCCAGTCGCTTCACACTCAGCTGCGAACCGATCCAGTGAGAGCTGAAGATCCTGGCCAGATGAAGCCATCAGGACCACATCATGTTTAAAAAGCAGAGACCTAATCCTGCAGCCACCAAACCAGATCCCCTCAACGCCTTGACTGCGCCTAGAAATTCTGTCCATAAAAGTTATGAACAGAATCGGTGACAAAGGGAAGCCTTGGCGGAGTCCAACCCTCACTGGAAACGTGTCCGACTTACTACCGGCAATGCGGACCAAGCTCTGGCACTGATCATACAGGGAGCGGACTGCCACAATCAGACAGTCCGATAACCCGTACTCTCCGAGCACTCCCCACACGACTTCCCGAGAGACACGGTCGAATGCCTTCTCCAAGTCCACAAAACACATGTAGACTGGTTGGGCAAACTCCCATGCACCCTCAAGGACCCTGCCGAGAGTATAGAGCTGGTCCACAGTTCCACGACCAGGACGAAAACCACACTGTTCCAGGACGAAAACCACACTGTTCCTCCTGAATCCGAGGTTCGACTATCCGGCGTAGCCTCCTCTCCAGTACACCTAAGTCATTATTATTATTATTCACAGCGGGCATTGTCCGTTAGGCCCCATCATTGCATTGCTTCACCGAAGCGTCAAACGCCTGTCCCCCGGCGGTTGAGGGGTTGTCCACTGCTTACGGGGGAGGTACTGGTCAGGAACATCTGTGGGATGCATGATCTAGCTGTAAAGCTGAGATGATTCTGGTGCTTTCCACTGTTCCCTCCACCTTGCCTTGACCCAGGAAGCCCTTGCTAATGTCAGCTGCTGTTGTACTGAGCAACTCCTGGGCCTGTATAAAGATACTGCCTGCCAAGATGGGTTGCTGGTTAGAATGGCCAAGTCATCTGCATAATAGTACGTTTGTACTTCCCTGATGTTGTTGGGGATAGGTCATGGATGTAGATGTTAAACAGCATAGGTGCCAGCACTGAACCCTGTGGGATGCCGTTCTTAAGCTTTCTCACCCTGCTGCTCTGCCCGTTGCTAGTCAGTAGCCGGAAGATGCAGTTTCTTAGCATCTCCATTATAAAACTTACAATGTGCTTTTTTGGGAGGGGGGTTTCCAGAAGCTTCATGTGTAGCCCACATAGGTCCAGAAAGAGGGCACCATTCTTCTCTTATGTCTTGGCACAAGAGAGTTACCTGGTCTGTTGTTGACCTGCCATTTAAAAACCCTGCTTGTTCATTGCGTAGCTGGGGGTCGATCACTGGGTTGATGCGACCCAGAATGAGGCGTTCCAGGAGACTGAATTGGAGATGTGCCGGTATCCCTTGTGATCATCACTCGGCTTTTTAGGCTTTAGCAGGGCGATCACCTTAGCACAATCGTTTGCCTACTTGCCTTGATGTTTAATATACTCTGAATGGATACTATCTATGCCTGGCGCCTTTCCAGTCTTCAGGCATTGGGTGGCGATTTCCTGAGCCCTGAAGTTGGTGGATAGATTTAAGTCGCATCCATGGTTCCTGAGAATGGACTCTTGCTCATGCTTCTCTGATTAGGGAACCTGCCATTACTCAGCAGAATCAACGCAATGGAGTTTGCTTTGATGGGCCGTTGTGCTGGGTTTGTTCCATTTCTTCACATCCCGCCCTTGTACAGGCTGGACTACAGATGGAGTGGTGATGAGGGAGGGTGACCGGGGGCACATGCCCAGAATGTGTCTTACTGGAAGTGACTTGTTGCTGTGCCATTTCACAAAAGCCAGGCCCGGGTTGGTAGTGCTGTTCCAGCGTGCAGAGTAAAAGATGGCAGGGGGCTCCTTTGGGTCGTATAGGAGTGCCGCATCAGCCGTTGAGGCCCGGTCTAACAGGGAATCACCATCAGTGTTGGAACTGCTGTACCCCCAATCCGTATGACAGCTTTTAAAGTTGCCAGCATACATGCCAGGCATTGTATTGTTACAAAAACGACTGCAAAAATACTGGACTAAGACATGACAGGAGATCTCTGCTTTTTTCAAGGACCTACTGCCAAAAACATTTGTCAAAGATACTCAATATGACAATGGAGTTGACTGTTTTTAAGGATATGCTGCTAAAACACCAGTTAAAGATCCTCTATATTGACTTTTATAACCTTTCCTGTCAAAGACCTTACCAACTTAGCACCTGATCTCAATCTTATTTTGAATTGCTGCCGGTGGAAACATTTGATTGGGAACACTTAAAATACAGTCATGTTTCGTTACGTGTTTCTATAAAAACGTAATGCTGTCATTAAACACTCAGTATTACAGAAGGGCAGAACCTGACTCGGGTAGATCTGGTCCCTGCGGACGGCCATGGTGATTAGCTATCTCTTCCTGTGGTCCTTTCTCAAAACAGGCCATTAAGAAGCATTGGTTTTTGCTTCAGATCGTATCTGACCTCCGACTCCCAGCAGAGCGCTGTGATTCAGACGTCGGGAAAAAATTTTCAGAACGAGTGGTACTTTCATGCCTTTGTTGGAATGTACAGACAAAACACAGCTGAGGAGAAAGCAAAAAAAACACACACACCGCAAAGACCAGAACCGAATGGAATTTGAAACGTTTTAGCCAAAAATGTGTCCATGGTCAAGGTGTTTTTTGCAGAAACGTTTCAGATTTCGTCCCTTTCTACTGCTTCAGCTAAAACCCCTCAGCTGCCGGAGGTGAGGGACCTCTAATGGAAGCGACTGTTGGACAAACACGCTGATAAGTCCCCAGGATGGAAATGGGACAAGTCCGGTTCACAATAGAGGATACTACACCTTACCATGTTGTCTATATAGCACCCCAATGGGACCCCGCCTTCTTCCTCCTTTGTGTTGTGTTAGGTGACATTTGTGTGTGTGTGTTCCAGGTAGTGTGGCCCCCTGCCGCCTCATGAGGTGAAGCCCCTCTCCGCATCCTGCCAGCAGCACTGAGTAAGGGATGACAACGCTCTTCTTGCTTCTGGCAATGTTCCTCCTCTCTGGCAGCATCCAGGTGGGTCCTGGCTGCACACACCTGGCTCTCAAAAAAATAGAGAGGGTCTTTGTGTGTATAGGTCACTGAAGGCACAAACACCCTGCTGAAAAGCTTTACTCATAATGAGGTCCTTCTTTGTTTGCTTACAATTCAGGTCGTTATTATTATGGGCCTGCTGCAATGCAAGCAGCCCATATTATTATTTATGAGGGACATTATTCAGAATTACCTCTTACATACACTACTGACATGCTCTCACATAAACAACTGAAATGTTTTTCTCTCACACACACTACTGAAACACTCTCATACACACTATTGAAACACTCTTATACACACTACTGAAATGCTCTCACATAAACAACTGAAATGTTTTTCTCTCACACATACTACTGAAACACTCTCATACACACTATTGAAACACTCTTATACACACTACTGAAATGCTCTCACATAAACAACTGAAATCTTTTAGTTGTTTATGTGAGAGCATTTCAGTAGTGTATGTAATATTTACACTGGGGCGGTATAGCTCGGTTGGTGGAGCGGCCGTGCCGGCAACTTGAGGGTTCCAGGTTCGATCCCCGCTTCCGCCATCCTAGTCACTGCTGTTGTGTCCTTGGGCTAGACACTTTACCCACCTGCTCCCAGTGCCACCCACACTGGTTTAAATGTAACTTAGATATTGGGTTTCACTATGTAAAGCGCTTTGAGTCACTAGAGAAAAGCGCTATATAAATATAATTCACTTCACTTCACTTTTTTTTCTCTAATTCCCCAGCCACACACTTTCGAGTCATACAACTTGCTATGTGACACAAGCTAACCGTTAGCATGTTAATATTAGCTTGCTAGCATGCTAACATTAGCATGCTACCATTTTGAGCTAATTTTTCTACCGTTTACCCCAGTGTCATATAACTTGGTATGTGGCACATGCTAGCCGTTAGCATGTTAGCATGCTAACATTAAAGTGCTAGCTTTTTGAGCTAATTTTGTAACTGTTTAACCTAGAGTCATATAACTTGGTATGTGACAGCTGCTAACTGATGGCATGCTAACGTTAGCTTGCTAACATTAAAGTGCTAACTTTTTGCGCTAATTTTACACTTTTTTTCTCTAATTCCCCAGCCACACACCTTCGGGTCATATAACTTGCTATGTGACACAAGCTAACCGTTAGCATGTTAATATTAGCTTGCTAGCATGCTAACATTAGCATGCTACCATTTTGAGCTAATTTTTCTACCGTTTACCCCAGTGTCATATAACTTAGTATGTGACACATGCTAACCGTTAGCATGTTTATGTTAGCATGCTAACATTTGAGTGCTAGCTTTTTGAGCTAATTTTGCAACTGTTTAACCTAGAGTCATATAACTTGGTATGTGACTGCTGCTAACAGTTAGCGTGCTCACGTTAGCATGCTAGCAAGCTAACTCAAGCGTGCTAACATTTTCATCTAATTTTACCCTTTTTTTCTCTATTTCCGCAGCCATACACCTTACAGCCGTGTTATTTGATATTTGAGACATGCTAACTGTTAGCATGAAGTCGTTAGCACACATGTTAGCATTTCAATGTAAGCATGCTAAGATTTTAGGCTAGCTCTGTAGCTGTTTTTGTACGGTTACACCTTAAGCTCACGGATTCAGACACTCGGCACCGAGTTATTATTATTATCATTGTTATCGTTATTACTTATTTGCATATGTTTCAAACAAGCCCGCGGCAATTGAGTGACTCTTTTGGTTAAATCAAAGACCAATGCGTTTAGTTAGCAGGTACGTGTCTGAAAATACTATGCTAAATAACATAATAGCCGCTAGTATAGGTGACGAAAGGTATTCCTGGCAGTATTTTTATATTAAATTAAAAATGTTAACACAAGAAATATAGCATAAGCGACTTTAAAATGTAGAACTTTTCAAAAATGCATTCCTTAAGTACATTTAATACCACACAATTGCAATAATTTACCGATAAATTAAGACACAAAAATGTAAAAAGTGGCAATGTCAACAAATGGCTTGTAAGAAACAATTTTTAGTTTGTGGGTCTACCTTAATCCAATTGTATGCATAAAAATATTTAAATGTGATCATCATTTAAACGTATCTGTAGAAGTTGCCCTCTAGTGGGTTCTTCGGACCATCACACACTGCCAGGAGAGCCAGGAATTTCAGGGTATAACACTGTTTTATTTTCATAAAAAGGTGCAGAGGCTTTTGCTTTTCAGCAAAGTGTCTTTGTCTGCTGCGTCCGCTCAGCAGCACCTCCAACCCCGACTACTCGTCTCATCACGGCTGCTGCTAATAAAGGCGACAGGTGATTAGATAACAAGGCCCACCTGGGCCATCTACGCACCTGTCGCTGTCTTCGAGGCCGGTCCTGGCAACACCCCGTTCTGCGGCAGGCCCGCAGGCCACGCCCCCCTCCACAATATCAAATGTATCTAGAAGACTTTTTAAGGTTTGAATATACCTACAAATAATTCATTGAATTTAAGTTTTCCATCTTGCTAAACTATAATTGAGATAGGTTTTTTATTTTATTTTTTTCAAATTCTGTGAATTCATGCACAAATTGACCAAATTGGGTTTTACAGTAGGTGTGCATCAAGGTGGACAATTTGGTGATGCAAATCACATCAGGATTGTTTCACCCTTAAGGAGGTCTTGCCCAGGGCCGGCCCGTGGCATAGGCCGTATAGGCAAATGCTAAGGGCGCCGTCCATCAGGGGGCGCCACGCCAGTGCCACAAATGTTGGAGAAAAAAAAGAAAAAAAAAAAAAAGTTGGTATTATTATTTCTAAATACAAAAAATAATCCCACGTTAATTAAAATGCAAAGTAAAGCCTATTTAATAGAAAAATTATTTGTTACAACAAACTGTCAGGTGCCCAGGGAAGAAAAAAGAGAAAAGAAGAGGAGGAGAAACGAGAAAAGACAGAGGTAGCAGGTAGGTAACGTTAGCCTACATTCAATTATTTGTCTGTTACAGAATGTGATAGTAACCTGGCTTTTTAGCATTAAGCTAATGTTACATGATTCGGCAATTGCTAATCAATAAATAGCTAGTTCTGTTTTAACGTCGGGTTAATATTGTGGAGGGGGCTAAATTGTTATGGAAAATAATAATGTAACGTTAGGTAATTACAGTACTCACCTTACATTCCTCAGGGACATTTGTATTAGATCTTTTAAGCAGGTGTTTTTTGTTTACATTGTTATTGCCTTCTGGTTAGCTAATGTTTGCCCTGCAGGTAATAGTCACTTTTCCACCCCTTTATATATTAGGTATAGTTGTAAGTAAAAAAAAAAAAAAGGTCAAAGACAAAGCTATTCGGTTTCTTGTGAGTATATACACTTCACTGCCGATGTGGGGGGGCGCCACCTAAAATCTTGCCTAGGGCGCCAGATTGGTTAGGGCCGGGCCTGGTCTTGCCTAATATTTATACAAAGCTACGAACAACGGGAGACCGGGCTTTCTGCTCTGCCACTCCCAGTCTGTGGAACGCTCTCCCTGACCACCTGAGGGCACCACAGACTGTGGATGCTTTTAAAAAAGGCTTAAAACCCCTTTTTTTTTTTTTTTTTTTTAAAGCCCTTTTTTTTTTTTTTTAGATATATGCATACTACTTTTAGCTATTTGGCTGTTCTAGTTTTTATTTTTTATTAATTTTTTCATTATCTTTTTATTTTTGATTTGATTTTTTTTAATACACTGTAGCACTTTGAGGTTGTTTACTCAATGTAAAGTGCATTTACAAATAAAATCTATTATTATTATTATTATGTTGTTCACCTCGTCTGCCCTACGAGACAATGCAAAGCATGTTGACGTGGACGTCTAAACAGTTTTGTTAACAGCGTGTGTGTAATGTCACCCTGTGCCCCCCCCCATCCCCTGCCATATTCACACATTGAAGTGTGTGTCACTCTCATTATGTCACAAGTATACACCCGCTGAAGTCAAACAAATGAAGTCCATGCAGAGTCGTGTCTCATTGTCGCTTCTCATCCTTTTAACAATGATGTCTCCCTCCATGTCCAGACGTCCCCTGCTGTGACCATGGATAAGCTGCAGGAGAGCTGGAAGTTGTACATGGACGAGTGTGAGCTCAACAATAGCAGAGCGCCTCCAAACAGTGGTGAGGAAGCTCAGGAGGCACGTGAAACCTCCATTTCATTCTTTGCTCGTTTGCTCACAAGAGGCTCGTAACCTCGCGGTTTTGGACAGAGTAATTTTTTTTTAAATGACCAGCCTCAACTAGCACATCCATCCATCCATTTTCTACCACTTGTCCCACTAGAACATAAACTACAATAAACACTGCAAGCAACAAAGTCAGAACCCATCATTGTGAGATGTCATAAAATACTTCACATGAGTGAGAATCTATAGCAAGGGTGTCAAAGTCAAGGCCAGCGGGCCAGATAGGATAGGACAGGTCTTTATTGTCATTGCACAAGTACAACGAAACTATGTTTTCAGCACAAATCCGTTCAAGATTAGACAAACAGAACACGAGGCGCGCCGTAAAAGATGGGAAAAAGGTAAAACGCTGGGAAAGGATGAGTAAAAAAATACAATCTAGACTGGGCTCCTAAGGGGGCCCAGTCTGGAGTGGGAAAAAACCTCCATGCAATGCACACATAAACATGTTACATATAATCACGACAACTCGCAAAAGAGGGGCGGGGGGGAGTTGGGACCCTGGAGGTCGACTGCTGCCATGAAACGCTGCCATCCGTCCATCAATGAATGATCAATGATGATATTTGATTAGTGTTAGAACACAGTTTTGTTTTGCACACACCAATACTCCATCAGTGTTGGCGCTAAGAATTTTCAAAATGGAGTTCCAGGGACCCCGTCAAGTCATAAAAATGGGGTCCCACAGTCAATTTTTGGGGTCCCACTTTTTTGTAAGCGTTGATAAATGTATGCATTATCCTGTTATGTCTCACATTCTTTCTTTTTCTTTTTTTCTTTAGTTTATTCGGAACATGAACACACTTACAGCATAACACATCACACAATTTCATATCATTTCACTTCACATCATGTCCGAAAAGGAGTAGGAAGAAGCAAAGCTTATTTAAAAGAATAGGATAGAATAGAAAGTACTTTATTGATCCCTGGGGGAAATTCAGCACCACAGTTCGCTCACAAGAAACAATAAATACTATACAGCATTATTCACATGTGAATAATATAAATATATGTATAATATATTTATATTTAAGTACATTTAATCCTACCCCCTTCCCACTTCAGAGCGTTTACAAATATATACATTCATTTACTGACTTTTTTTTTTTTTAGTAAAATGACATCCGTGAATGAGTAATACAACAGTTTTGTAATATATAATGAAGTCAGTCATTATTAACATACTGAGAGGAAGAATATCTTATTTTTAATAAGGTTGAAAGTATTTCTCATAATTCTTATTTGTACTTTGCAAGCACTATTCATTTGAACAACTTCTTAAACTGGATCTGTATATTGCGTTTTGGAAAAAGGTTGTCATTAATGTTACTTCATTCATTAAAAAATGATACAAAAGAAAACACATTTTTATGCATATGTAAATGTATTCAGTTATAAACATTCATTAACGTTCTTCTTTCCTTCATGGATCTAAACTTTACCGCTGCCGGTAGTTTTTTTCTATATTTTTATTGTATTATTTTCAGAATGTGTTTGTTCTATTTTTGGCCAAAGTAAGACAAAGAAAAAGTTGTCTTTATTTTTTACTTTTAATGCCATGATTTTAATACACATTTCCCTCCATGCGGCCCCTGAGATAAAATGACTTGGACAGCCCTTATTTATAGCTTTGTCTTTTTGCTGTGATGTTTAAAAAGTGTGATGATAACCATAGAAAGTGTAATGTCATTTGCTCCAACATAAACAGTACAGTATAGGGAAGCGTGAAGCTGCTCAGTACAATAAGATATATACCAGGGGTGCTCACACTTTTTCTGCAGGCGAGCTACTTTTCAATTGATCAAGTCGTGGGGATCTACCTCATTCATATATATCATTTATATTTACTTATTTATGAAATATATGTTTTTGTTAACAAGTTAAAGGTGTTTAATGATAATGCAAGCATGTTTAACACATAGTTAATATTGTTAATAAATTAAAGGTGTTTAATGATAATACAAGAATGTTTAATACATATAGTTAATATTGTTAATAAATTAAAGGTGTTTAATGATAATACAAGCATGTTTAACACATATAGTTAATATTGTTAACAAGTTAAAGGTGTTTAATGATAATACAAGCATGTTTAACACATATAGTTAATATTGTTAACAAGTTAAAGGTGTTTAATGATAATACAAGCATGTTTAACACATATAGTTAATATTGTTAACAAGTTAAAGGTGTTTAAAGATAATACAAGCATGTTTAATACATATAGTTAATATTGTTAACAAGTTAAAGGTGTTTAAAGATAATACAAGCATGTTTAACACATATAGTTAATATTGTTAACAAGTTAAAGGTGTTTAAAGATAATGCAAGCATGTTTAACACATATAGTTAATATTGTTAACAAGTTAAAGGTGTTTAATGATAATACAAGCATGTTTAACACATATAGTTAATATTGTTAACAAGTTAAAGGTGTTTAATGATAATACAAGCATGTTTAACACATATAGTTAATATTGTTAACAAGTTAAAGGTGTTTAAAGATAATACAAGCATGTTTAATACATATAGTTAATATTGTTAACAAGTTAAAGGTGTTTAATGATAATACAAGCATGTTTAATACATATAGTTAATATTGTTAACAAGTTAAAGGTGTTTAATGATAATACAAACATGTTTAACACATATAGTTAATATTGTTAATAAGTTAAAGGTGTTTAAAGATAATGCAAGCATGTTTAAGACATATAGTTAATATTGTTAACAAGTTAAGGTGTTTAAAGATAATACAAGCATGTTTAACACATATAGATTCCTTTCTTTCATGAAGACAAGAATATAAGTTGGTGTATTACCTGATTCTGATGACTTTTGCAGTGATTGTAATCAGACAGTGGTGCTGAAACGTCCGCATTTTCGAATGGAGGAGAAAAAAAGTCCTCCTTCTGTCCAATACCACATGAAAGTGGTTGGTTTTTGGCATCTTATTTGTCCAGCTTCCGTACTCCTTTGTATACACTTTACAAGAAATACATTGTCGGCAAACTCCGTAGCTTGCTAGCTTGTGCACGCCAGCTTTCTGAGACTCTTGTTTTGTTAGCGCAACTGCGCAGTCGGTCTTTGGAGTTTTGACGACAGGTACGGCGCCAGAGTCTGTGGAAATAAAGTGTTTCTCGCCTTCCAGTCGGTCATTTTAATGAGCTGGCAGCAGCCAGCGTCATCTCAGAAGACCCTCGGGTGCCGTGAATGTCAATCAAGTGACGAAAGTGACGTCATAGTGAAGATTTATGATCGCTCATTTTTAGGACTATTTTTTTAATGCCTGGCTGGTGATCGACTGACACACCCTCCGAGATCGACCGGTAGCTCGCGATCGACGTAATGAGCACCCCTGATCTATACTGTACAATAAGATCACTTCTCCTGAGAACCAGAATCCATGGCAAAGGACATTTCTGTACTGTATGTCCGTTATGTTGGACTCTACTGCGACATTAGCAGAGAAGATCAAAGCGCTAACAAAGTGCTAACAGGCAGAAAATCACCAATGAACTCTGTAGTAAAGATGAGAGAGCGCCATAATGGTCTTAGCCATCTTGTTTGTTTACTACCTGCAGGTCTTGTGTGCAACAGAACCTTCGACAAGTACGCCTGCTGGCCTGACGGACTACCCAACACTACCGTTAGCGTGTCATGTCCATGGTACCTACCGTGGTACCATAAAGGTACGACTACCACTAGTGATGTACAGATACATTTTCGTACGAAAATGGCCCAAAATTGCCTGAGATACAGACAGGGATCTGCAAAACATGCAATGTAAAAATATTAGAGGGGCTCAGATCCCAGATCAGGGCAAGAATAAGTCAAACCAATAGGAACTACGAGAAACCTGGGAAGGGTCCGCAGTCCGGCGTGTTGGTCAGCTTTAGGGTCATGTAGAGTTGGCTGTCATCAGCATAACAGTGGAAGCTAACACGTATGATGTGCAGGGCCAAGAACTCAACCCTGGGGAACTCCACACGTTACCTTAACATAGTCCGAGGTCACATTGTTATGGGAGACGCACTGCATCCTGTCAGTAAGATAAGAGTTAAACCAAGACAAGGCTAAGTCTGTACTGAACAAATATGCAGGATCGTTTTTATTGAGGCGGATGATATTGGAGTAGTGATTAGTTTTAGCTAAGCTAAGCGTGCGTTTATACGTTATTAAACTATCACACCATTCTTGATGGAAAACCTCAAGTTTAGTCGCGCGCCATTTTCTTCTAGTTTTCTGCATGATAGTTTAAGAGCTCTGGTTTCTTCTGTAAATCAGGGGTACGCCTTTTAGGGGCCCTTGTTAGCATTAGCGGTGCTATACTATCAGCGGCGTTGCGCAGGGCGTCGTTAAAGTTGTTAGTGAGGTTATCAATGGAGCCCACATAATTTGGGAATGGCGCCATTACCGCAGGCAGTAGGCCAGCAAGAGTCGTAGTTGTGACAGCATTAATGTTGCGGCTCCTAAAGCAGTTATTATTATTATTAGCTTGTTGACAATGAGTCAGAACTTTAAATTTTATAAGGTAATGATCGGACATTATTTTAGTGGACGGGAGTACCATAACTTTGGAGGTGGTAACACCCCGGACAAAGACTAGGTCTATCGTATTACCGTTGCGATGGGCGGGTTCATTTATTATTTGTGTAAGACCCCAGCTATCAATTATAGTCTGGAGCGCCACGCACGGTGTATTCATATGGATATTAAAATCCCCCATTATAATTATATTATCTGCGTACGTCACGAGATCAGCGACAAACTCTGAAAATTCACTGATAAAGTCCAAATAGGGCCCAGGGTGGTGACAGATAACAGCCAGGTAGAGAGGTAGCCATTTGACAGACCTCATAGTAAGCACCTCAAATGTTTATACATATATACGTATATTGTAGACTTCTACTTTGTAGCTCGGCGACGCCAGTTTCTTCTGTAAACCATGGGGTACGCCTTCTACGGGCCTTTTTTAGCTTTAGCGGTGCTATACTATCAACGGCGTTGCGTAGGGCGTCGTTGAAGTTGTTAGTGAGGTTATCAATGGAGCCCACATAATTTGGGAATGGCGCCACTACCGCAGGCAGTAGGCCAGCAAGAGTCGTAGTTGTGACAGCATTAATGTTGCGGCTCCTAAAGCAGTTATTATTATTATTAGCTTATTGACACTGAGTCAGAACTTTAAATTTGACAAGGTAATGATCGGACATTATTTTAGTGTACAGGAGTACCATAACTTTGGAGGTGGTAACACCCCGGACAAGGACTAGGTCTATCATATACCTTTGCAATGGGTAGGTTAATTTATTATTTGTGTAAGACCACAGCTATCAATTTTAGTCTGGAGCGCCACGCACGGGGTATTCATATGGATATTAAAATCCCCCATTATAATGATATTATCTGAATGCATCAAGAGATCAGCGACAAATTCTGAAAATTCACTGATAAAGTCCAAATAGGGCCCAGGGTGGTGACAGATAACAGCCAGGTAGAGAGGTAGCCATTTGACAGACCTCATAGTAAGCACCTCAAATGTTTATACATATATACGTATATTGTAGACTTCTACTTTGTAGCTCGGCGACGCCAGTTTCTTCTGTAAACCATGGGGTACGCCTTCTACGGGCCTTTTTTTAGCTTTAGCGGTGCTATACTATCAACGGCGTTGCGTAGGGCGTCGTTGAAGTTGTTAGTGAGGTTATCGATAGAGCCCACATAATTTGGGAATGGCGCCATTACCGAAGGCAGTAGGCCAGCAAGAGTCGTAGTTGTGACAGCATTAATGTTGCGGCTCCTAAAGCAGTTATTATTATTATTAGCTTGTTGACAATGAGTCATAACTTTAAATTTTATAAGGTAATGATCGGACATTATTTTAGTGTACGGGAGTACCAAAACTATTGTATTACCGTTTCGATGGGTGGGTTCATTTATTATTTGTGTAAGACCACAGCTATCAATTATAGTCTGGAGCGCCATGGATAGGGTATTTATATGGATATTCAAATCCCCCATTATAATTATATTATCTGCGTGCGTCACTAGATCAGCGACAAACTCTGAAAATTCACTGATAAAGTCCAAATAGGGCCCAGGGTGGTGATGTTGCGGTGTGACAGACCTCATAGTAAGCACCTCAAATGATTATACATATATATATATATGTATATTGTAAACTTCTACGTTGTAGCACGGCGACACCAGCTCTGCGGCCGTTCAGTATTTAGCCTATCCATTGTGTGTTATTATAATAAAATATATTACCGTATATTGTATTATTTTCATTTAACATTGTTGTAATATCAGTGGGAAATACATATTTTCATAATTGTATGATTGTTTTATTCTCTGAATGATGACTATTCACTTGTGCAACGACAATGCCTTGATTATATTGAGGGTAATACACAGTCATAGCTGGAAATGCAATGGTAATATTTTGTATAGTAACTCATTTCGATGTTTCGATTTTTGACCTTTGTTGCTGCATTCTTGGTTTCAGACAACAATTTTCATTTGGGTGCATCCCTAACTACCACCTTCTAGCCCGCATGTTGATGCTGTTACATGTTAAGCTGTGTGTGTTTCTGTGTGTAGTTCAGTATGGAATGGTGTACCAGGAATGTAATGCTAACGGTCAGTGGGTAACTATGAAGAACACCAGCGAGTGCGACTCTAATGATCCCAGTCAGGTAAGAACAGCACACATTGGGAACTGAACTACCAGGATCCAAATACCACGTCTAAACAGCACGTGTAACCTATAGAATTGTGCGTACTGTTAGTAGGCGTGTTGTGTGTGATCTACCAAGACTGCAAACGAGGTGCAAACCACTTTATTTAAATGAGGATTTTGTGTGTACGACGCAGCTGTCACCATGGAGACAAGTATTTACTGCACGTTTAAGCCGGGAGATGTTGATGTACACCAAATATAACCCTCGTTACGGAATTACCAGTCTTGGATGTTCATTTACTTGTTTCATTTTGTCGGAAAAAAAAGCAGATAACAGACATGACACAAAACTATGCTCATTTTAAAATGGCAACTTTCCGGCTTTAAGAAACACATTGCAACAAGTCAGTGTTCAAAAACAAGAAAAAAATATATACAACAATTAGGGGTGACCCGTGCAATGGACGTCTAGTTCATAGTGTGAGAGTCCAGTCCATAGTGGATCTAACATAATAGTGAGAGTCCAGTCCATAGTGGATCTAACATAATAGTGAGAGTCCAGTCCATAGTGGATCTAACATAATAGTGTGAGAGTCCAGTCCATAGTAGATCTAACATAATAGTGAGAGTCCAGTCCATAGTGGATCTAACATAATAGTGAGAGTCCAGTCCATAGTGGATCTAACATAATAGTGTGAGAGTCCAGTCTATAGTGGATCTAACATAATAGTGAGAGTCCAGTCCATAGTGGATCTAACATAATAGTGTGAGACCAGTCCATAGTGGAGCTAACATAAGAGTGAGAGTCCAGTCCATAGTGGATCCAACATAATAGTGAGAGTCCAGTCCATAGTGGATCTAACATAATAGTGTGAAAGTCCAGTCCATAGTGGATCTAACATAATAGTGTGAGACCAGTCCATAGTGGAGCTAACATAAGAGTGAGAGTCCAGTCTATAGTGGATCTAACATAATAGTGTGAAAGTCCAGTCCATAGTGGATCTAACATAATAGTGTGAGAGTCCAGTCTATAGTGGATCTAACATAATAGTGAGAGTCCAGTCCATAGTGGGTCTAACATAATAGTGTGAGAGTCCAGTCCATAGTGGATCTAACATAATAGTGAGAGTCCAGTCCATAGTGGATCTAACATAAGAGTGAGAGTCCAGTCCATGGTGGATCTTACATAATAGTGTGAGAGCCCAGTCCATAGTGGATCTAACATAATAGTGTGAGACCAGTCCATAGTGGAGCTAACATAAGAGTGAGAGTCCAGTCCATAGTGGATCCAACATAATAGTGTGAAAGTCCAGTCCATAGTGGATCTAGCATAATAGTGTGAGAGTCCAGTCTATAGTGGATCTAACATAATAGTGAGAGTCCAGTCCATAGTGGATCTAACATAATAGTGAGAGTCCAGTCCATAGTGGATCTAACATAATAGTGTGAAAGTCCAGTCCATAGTGGATCTAGCATAATAGTGTGAGAGTCCAGTCCATAGTGGATCTAACATAATAGTGAGAGTCCAGTCCATAGTGGATCTAACATAATAGTGAGAGTCCAGTCTATAGTGGATCTAACATAATAGTGAGAGTCCAGTCCATAGTGGATCTAACATAATAGTGAGAGTCCAGTCCATAGTGGATCTAACATAATAGTGAGAGTCCAGTCCATAGTGGGGCCAGCAGGAGATCATCTTGAGTGGAGACAGGTCAGCAGTGCAGAGACGTCGTCAACTGATGCACAGATGAGTGGTCCACCCTGGGTCCCTGACTTTGGACAGCTAGCGCTTCATCTGTGGTCACCGAATCTGGGCCTCCCCCCTCCACGAAGGAGAGGGGGGCAGAGCAGAAAAGAAACGGCAGATCAACTGGTCTCAAAAGGGGGTCTATTCAAAGGCTAGAGTATACAAATGAGTTTTAAAATGTGACTTAAATGCTTCTACTGAGGTGGCATCTCTAACTGTTACTGCTAGAACATTCCATAGTACTGGAGCCCCAATAGAAAACGCTCTATAGCCCGCAGACTGTTTTAGGGCTCTGGGAATCACTAATAAGTCGGAGTTCTTTGAATGCAGATTTCTTGGCGGGACATATGGTACAATACAATCGGCAAGATAGGATGGAGCTAGACCCTTTAGTATGTTATACGTAAGTAGTACAACCTTAAAGTCACATCTTAAGTGGAAATGGAAATTGACAGGGAGATTTCATATTTTTTCTTCTGAATTGTTTGATTCCATATTTGTTTCACTCTGGTTGATCTAAAAATGAAAACTCACTACAACAATTGATATTCTTAATTTCTTCAATCCAGAAAGTTACCATTTCAAATGACAACAAATGTTTGTCCTGTCTTGTTATCTGTTTTTGTCTACAACATTAAACAACTGAATGACCTCCTCCAAGTCTGGTGATTCCATATGTGTTTGCCCGGGGTCGTGTACAGGATGTGTACTTAGTACTTAGATGCATCACAAGTTCATGGATGTTTGTGACATGGTTATTTGTTCAGAGTTCATTGAAATGAGACTAAGTTGTTTGTGTGTGCAGCAGTACTACCGACACATTCGCATCATGTACACAATTGGATACTCTCTGTCTCTGGTGGCTCTGGTGTTGGCGCTCAGCATACTGATATTCTTCAGGTAGGTAATAAATCGCATACTGATATTCTTCAGGTAATAAATAGCACTTTCTCCCAAAGAGGAATAGTGAGAATGGAAGGTAAACTGTGATGTTCAACAGGAAGCTGCACTGTATGAGGAACAACATCCACATGAACCTCTTTGCCTCCTTCATCCTGCGGGCGTTGTCCATCCTCATCAAGGATGCGCTCATGGAGGCGAACATTACCTCGCAGGACCTGAGCCCGGACCAGGACCAGGGATTCTCACAGGCCTCCATGTCGCCCGTAGACCTGTTTGTCAACAATGAGGTCAGTGGACAAGCAAGAGGTGAGCGATGATGCCTGTGAGGATTAGAAATAATCTCAGTGTTGTAAAAAAACAACATTGTGAATTGTGTATAGCATTCGATACTGTAGGCTGGTTGGCAACACTAAATGGTCCATAGTGTGTGAATGTTGTCTGAATATCTGTGTGGGCTCTGTGATGAGTTTAAAGTTAAGTTAAAGTACCAATGATTGTCACACACACTAGGTGTGGTGAAATGTGTCCTCTGCATTTGACCCATCCCCTTGTTCACCCCCTGGGAGGTGAGGGGAGCAGTGGGCAGCAGCGGTGGCCGCGCCCGGGAATCATTTTTGGTGATTAAATCCCCAATTCCAACCCTTGATGCTGAGTGCCAAGCAGGGTGTTAATGGGTTCCATTTTTTTTAGTCTTTAGTATGACTAAAAAACTTTGAACTCACAACCTACCCATCTCAGGGCGGACACTCTAACCACTAGTACTGAGTTGTGAAGTAAAGTGAATTATACTTCTATAGCGCTTTTTTTCTAGAGACTCAAAGCCCTTTACATAGTGAACCCCATTGTCTACATCTGGAAGCTACATTTTAAAGCAGTGTGGGCGGCACTGGGGGAAAGGTGGGTAAAGTGTCTTGCCCAAGGACACAACGGCAGTAACTAAGATGGCGGGAGTGGGGGATTGAACCTGGAACCCTCCAATTTCTGGCACCAAGCCACACCGTCCCGATTTTCTCGTCGTATTCCGTAAAATCTTGCCAATGATTAAGTACCAGTGATTGTGGTATGATTGTGGCACCACTAGGTGTGGTGAAATTTGTCCTTTGCATTTGACCCATCCCCTTGTTCACCCCCTGGGAGGGGAGGGGAGCAATGGGCAGCAGCAGTGCCACGCCCGGGAATAATTTTTGGTGATTTAACCCCCAATTCCAACCCTTGATGCTGAGTGCCAAGCAGGGAGGTAATGGCTCCCATTTTTATAGTCTTTGGTATGACTCGGCCGGGGTTTGAACTCACAACCTACCCATCTCAGGGCGGACACTCTAACCACTAGTACTGAGTTGAGAAAGTAAAGTGAATTATACTTCTATAGCGCTTTTCTCTAGAGACTCAAAGCCCTTTACATAGTGAAACCCATTGTCTACATCTGGAAGCTACATTTTAAAGCAGTGTGGGCGGCACTGAGGGAAAGGTGGGTAAAGTGTCTTGCCCAAGGACACAACGGCAGTGACTAAGATGGCGGGAGTGGGGGATCGAACCTGGAACCCTCCAATTTCTGGCACCGAGCCACACCGTCCCGGTTTTCTCGTCGTATTCTGTAAAAATCTTGCACTCTTTTGCCCTTCTTGACTAACTCTCGAGGAACTCTGAAGAGACTGTTATCCTTTTCGGGTTTTGAACGGTTCCAACAGCCGGCATAGGGCGTTTTTCTTCGATAAGGACACTTTGACAACACTTTGAGTCTCACCTGGTTAATGAGGCGAATGTGACGTCAGGTGAATTCAACCTGTTGGCAACTAAAGATGGTGACCGTGTCACCATACTTGCCAACCCTCCCGGATTTTCCGGAAGACTCCCGAAATTCAGCGCCTCTCCCAAATTTTCTCCCGAAAATCTCCCGAAATTCAGGCACACAATATAAACAGCGTACCTGCCCAATCATGTTATAACTGTAGAATGATGGAGGGCGAGTTCTTGGTTTCTTATGTGGGTTTATTGTTAGGCAGTTTCATTAACGTCCTCCCAGCGCGGTAACAACACACAACAACAGCAGTCAAGTTTTCGTCTACCGTAAAGCAGTTCGTCTGCCGTAAACAGCAATGTTGGGACATTCTTAAACAGTACAATACTGCCATCTAGTGCATTTGATGAAAGCACTTTTGTGCGTGCCACACAGCATTGCATCATCAGTGAGGGTGTTCAGCATGGTTAGAAAAATAGTGACAAATAGAACAAGGATGGACAATTCAACCCTTAACTCAACAATGAGTAGATGAGTGTTATGTGTGTGTATATGTGTAAATAAATGAACACTGAAATTCAAGTATTTCTTATATATATATATATATATATATATATATATATATATATATATATATATATATATATATATATATGAAATACTTGACTTGGTGAATCCTAGCTGTAAATATACTCCTCCCCTCTTAACCACGCCCCCAACCACGCCCCCGCCCCACCTCCCGAAATCGGAGGTCTCAAGGTTGGCAAGTATGCGTGTCACCCACAAAGCTGACTAGACTATATCAACTGTGATATTTAGGACGTTATCAGACATCGTTGTTATTTGAATGTGGTTTGACAGATAACCATCAGCTGTCGAGTGGCGGCGGTGATGATGCAATACAGCATCTTGGCCAACAGCTACTGGCTCCTGGTGGAAGGTATCTACCTCCACAACCTGCTGGTCATCACCGTGTTTACAGAGAAGAACTACTTCCAGATCTACCTGTGCATCGGCTGGGGTGAGCTATCAAGTTACACGACTTGAAATGACTATCATGACACTAATAGAAATAACCATTTCCTCACAGGTACACCCTTAATATTCCTTGTTCCCTGGGTCATCGCCAAATATCTTCATGAGAATCAAGAGTAAGTGTCTACACTGCTGATTTATGTCACTTTCATTCTCCTGGGATAAACTAAACTAACATACGGTTAACTAAGATCAACTAAAAATATGCTAGGCTAATGCTGTTTTCTATTATGAGTCAAAATTAGACAAATATCAATCGTTTACAGCGCAGGTACGCTAAGCATAGCTGACCTATGCTAATTAAAGATTTTCCATCCATCCATCCATCCATCTTCTTCCGCTTATCCGAGATCGGGTCACGGGGGAAGCAGCCTAAGCAGAGAAGCCCAGACTTCCCTCTCCCCAGCCACTTGGTCCAGCTCCTCCCGGGGGATCCCGAGGCGTTCCCAGGCCAGCCGGGAGACATAGTCTACCCCAGTGATATATTGCCTGGTGGACCGTGGGAAATTATGCAACTTCACCTAATTGGTCAAAAAAAATTTTTTTTGCAAATCAATAATCATAATAATGTGCCGTTGTCTAGTGCCTGTGCTGTGTAGAGCTTGGCAGGGTAAGCATGTAATACTCCATACCAGTAGGTGGCAGCAGGTAGTTCATTGCTTTGTAGAAGTCGGAACGCGTCGAGGATGGTTTGTCGTGATCCCAATAGGCAGAGCACAGCGGGAGACAGCGTGCAGGTAAAAAGGTATGTAACGCTTAAAGGGGAACATTATCACAATTTCAGAAGGGTTAAAACCATTAAAAATCAGTTCCCAGTGGCTTATTTTATTTTTCAAAGTTTTTTTCAAAATTTTACCCATCACGCAATATCCCTAAAAAAAGCTTCAAAGTGCCTGATTGTAACCATCGTTATATACACCCGTCCATTTTCCTGTGACGTCACATAGTGAAGCCAACACAAACAAACATGGCGCATAGAACAGCAAGCTATAGCGACATTAGCTCGGATTCAGACTCGGATTTCAGCGGCTTAAGCGATTCAACAGATTACGCATGTATTGAAACGGATGGTTGTAGTGTGGAGGCAGGTAGCGAAAACCAAATTGAAGAAGAAACTGAAGCTATTGAGCCATATCGGTTTGAACCGTATGCAAGCGAAACTGAGGAAAACGACACGACAGCCAGCGACACGGGAGAAAGCGAGGACGAATTCGGCGATCGCCTTCTAACCAACGATTGGTATGTGTTTGTTTGGCATTAAAGGAAACTAACAACTATGAACTAGGTTTACAGCATATGAAATACATTTGGCAACAACATCAGTGTTTCCCACACATTCATTTATTTGTGGCGGCCCGCCACGAAAGAATTACGTCCGCCACAAATGGATTTTTCGGCTTTTGACTCGCTCGACCGCTCATAAAAGCAATGGGACTGTCTGTGAATGTTGCTTGTAGTTACACCTCCGGTGCAGTAGGTGGCGGTAGCCTACTATGCATTGTAACTCCGCCAGTAGCACTTAATTCACCTGGTGGGCCAGAAGAAGAAGAAGAAGAAGAAGAAGAAGTAGAAGCGGGATGGACGGACGGGATCAAAATACTCGCCGGCTACTTTTCATAATGATGGCGCTTCCTACGTTTCTACCTCAAATGTCCAAAAGCTGCTGAAAGCCTTGATCCAGGATGCCATGGGGAAAAAAACTTAAATGGTGCCTTTTGGCGATAGTTAGCAGCTTGGTGGCTCATAGTCGGCTAGCTAACGCTTGCTAGCATGGTAGCATTGCTTCATTTTTACAGGTGTTATAGGTAGATAGGTTATAGCTGCATCGCTCGCGGCTCGTCATATATTTAACGTTAATCCGCGATTTCACCGAGCATTTCACTGACGGTGAGCAGCCTGACGCTGCTTCATTAACACCGCCGCTGTTTGACTCGGGGGCCGGGGCAGACGCACGAAGTACCAGTCACGTGTTTTCATACCGACGAGCTAACGTGTCCAGGTTATAACCATGTTGTCAATAAACACACATGGACTGAAGCTAAATTGTCCACTGTCCACTGCAGCATGTGAATGCAATGAAAAGAATCAAATCTGAGCCAACCAGCTGTTAAAATGTTGTCCAGGTTAATGTTTTGGCCATTAAAGGCCCTTCATTTCAAGATTTCAACTGTGATCGGGCTTTAAACATGTGGCTGACCTGTTCAGATGAGTGTAACTGCTACTGGTCAAATAATGTGAAATAGCATTTAATTTTACATGTATACAATGCCATTTAAATTTAATTATAGATAATAATAATAATAATAAATACTGTGTAGTGTTGTAAATAGTCAACGGGAAGAATTTTAGTAAGATATAAGCCATGAGCACTACACAGCCAGAAAAAAACCTAGGCAGGACAAGTAAAAATATTGGGGCAAGTAGATTTGAGGAGTCGGGCAAGTAGAAAAAAAGCTTAACGTTGAACCCTGCATGTGTTGAGCTGCTGCCGCTTAAGGTTAGACGGCACTGTACATAGAGCGCTTCTGCTCGTTAGTAATACATTCTAATGTTGGATGTTCACTCCTTCACACAGATGAGTATAGAAAAATATTTTCAACGGCCGAAAAGAGCTCGACTTGGAGAGGAGGTAGGCCTACAGTCCGGACCACAGGTGCGACCTGTTCAGCAGCAGCAGGAGGAGGAGGAGGAGGTTGACTGACTGTGGCAGGACACCTCTGCCTCTGTTTCGCTTCATGTTGCTGGTAAATAATATGGTTGTAGTAGTAGGCTAAAGTTAAATTATTTAGTATGCACTAATTAAAGGGGCAGAGCTTTAAGAGACATTTTAGCTTTTATATTTTATAAGATATATTTTTTGTAAGAACCACAATTAATAAATATATTTCAGTGAATCACTAATTGTTCAAATCTGTATATAAATATGTACATAAAATGTTGTAATTATATTCCAACTCCGCGTTCTTCTTGGTCATCGCCGCTGCCGCCGCCCCCCCGCCCGCCCTCCGACCACACCACCACAAATATATGCCTGTCCTGTGGGAAACACTGAACATGCACTTTGAGAGTGCAGACAGCCCAATTGTCATCAATTAATATATTCTGTAGACATACCCTCATCCGCGCTCTTTTCCTGAAAGCTAGGCTAACGTACACCTTGCTAAGATTGTTTCTTAAGGCCAAAATATCTATAAAAAATAGACAATAGACATCCAATTTGCAGTGAAGTTAAACTAAACATAGCTAACTTATGCTAAATTAGGAGAAACTAAATTGAACTAAACCAAACAAGGTCAACTATGCTAAGCTAACCTCAACTCAAGCTAATGTTGCTTACCAAGATAAACTTAGTTAAGCTGTGATATAAAAATACTAAAAACTATGCTAAGCTACACTAAACTAATCTAAGATTGTTTAATAATGCTAACATTTCCACTACATAGAAGAAGATATGATAATAATCCTTGTAAAACATTTATAAGAAATAAAACAGCTTCAGGCCTCCCTAATGGAGGGATGGAATATTGTGAAATCATTTCAAATAAAAAAATACACGTAATAAAGGCTGTTAAATATGCAAACCATGTGAAGAAATAAATATATTGGTAATTCAATTAAATTACTTAGTTTTTTTTAATAGATATTTATTGAACTTTTAAACATTTGATTAAAAGTGCACTCTGCAATTGTTGCGTATGTATATTGCAGTTTATATAAGAACAACATTTAGATTTTAATGTAACACTTTGTTGGTGTCTGATGGTAGCAACTTCTTCTTTGCTTCCAAACAATGTCAACGTTGATGCAGGACAGAGGACAGTCAATCTAACACCTCATTAGTGGACAACAACAAACCACACACACACACACACACACACACACACACACACACACACACACACACACACACACACACACACACACACACACACACACACACACACACACTTCTGTTATGAGCATCCAAATATGGAAATGATGTCAAAGCTCTTTTGGTGTTGGCGCCTGGTTAATATGGTCCGAGGCTTGGTTACATAAGATGCACAATCTACTGCACAGATGTCCAACTCAAGGCCCGGGAGCCACATCTGGCCCGCCACTTCATTTTAATGTGGCCCGAGAAAGCTTGGAAATATTTAAACGCTTCATCTTTCTTAAAAAATGTACTTCAGCTTTGACAGAAACTTTTTTGTTAACCCTTTTTTAAATCAATTCTACAATAGCTGGACTTTAACGTCTGCTTGTCACCTTGACTAGTGACACCAGAGCAGCTTTTTTACATCAGTTGGTTGGGAAACAATGATAATTAAAGCTGCAAGCAGCGTTGGTCGGGCCCGCGTATTTGGCAGGTGCTAGTCCTAAGTGTCCCAATACTTTTGTCCAGTTTTAGTGCTCAGTGTCCCAATACTTTTGTCAAGTTGTAGTCCTAAGTGTCCCAATACTTTTGTGCAGTGTATGTGTCCCAATACTTTTGTCCAGTGGTAGTCCTAAGTATCCCAATACTTTTGTCCAGTTTTATTCCTAAGTGTCCCAATACTTTTGTCCAGTTTCCGTCATAAGTGTCCCAATACTTTTGTCCGGTGGTAGTCATAAGTGTCCCAATACTTTTGTCTAGTGTACCTACCTTGTCTGCATTGTGTAGGCACGCTGGTTTTTAAGCAGCCATCTTAAAAAAACAGCAGCGCAGCAGCATCAGCATCAGCGCAGCGGTTCTTTGAAGGGTCATAAAATCAAAACCGGAGCAGTTAGAAAAACGCTGTTCTGTACTTTTATACACAAGGGTTCAATCTCTCTCCTGTGTTAGTTTGAAGCCGAAACGACAAACGCGCTCGGAGGAGATAGTTTTTGAAGGAAGGTGACCGGTTTTTACAAAAAAATTGTTTTGAAGGGGGAATAGCAAACTTCCTGTTGATTTTTGCTGGGGGTTGTCAATCTATGAAATGTAGGTCTAAGTGAGACCTACATAGAGGTTTTTGTTTCATGTCTCTCCGACCTTCCCAGTGGGAGTTACAGGCAGTTTTGTCATTTTTTTTCTTCCGAGGAGCAGTTTTTTCAGCGTTTTAGTAGGTTTTTTTTATTAGATCGCAATTTTTGCCAGTCCTGATGTGTGTGTTCAGTTCGGTGAGTTTTGAAGCATGTTAAGGGGGTCAAATTACAGCTCAAAGAGGCAAAAGTGACTGTTTTTAGTACTTTTTTGTCTTGAAGGGGGAATTGCCAACTTCCTGTTGATTACTGCCCAAGGATGTACAATTATGAAATCTAGGTCTAAGTCAGACCTACATAGAGAATTTTGTTTCATGTCTTTCCGACCTTCCTAGTGGGAGTTACAGGCAGTCTAGTTTTATTTTCCCTAGGGGGCGCTAGAGCGCAATTTTGAGTTTTGGGGTTTGTTTTTTTCATTAAAAGACAATTTTCGCAGGTCCTGATGTGTGGGTCAAATATGGTGAGTTTTGAAGCATGTTAAGGGGGTCAAATTAGTGCTCAAAGAGGCGGCCGGTATAATAATAATAAAACCTCACAAATTCAATAGGTCCTTATGTCCCATTTGAATTCTGTGAAAATTGTCTCCATTTTTTCACTGACAAAATTGTGTCAACTAGAGCCAGTCTATCTCAGCCTTCATATGACCCTTCTGTTCCCCTGCATTTCTCTTCTGTTTTCCATCAGTTTGAGCCGGTGTCCTTTTCTTTTTTAAGTGACACAGTTAGTCATATGAAGCCCTCTGGTTCTCCTGCAGATGCCCTCCCACCTCGCCTGTTTAAGGAGGTACTTGCTACTATTGGATCAAGTGTCCTTAACATTATCAATAGTAGCCTCTCTTCTGGAATAGTTCCAGTAGAGTTTAAACATGCAGTGGTACGACCTCTACTTAAAAAACCCAGCCTCGACCCCTCTCTCCTCTCTAACTTCAGACCTATCTCTAATCTTCCATACATTTCCAAAATATTAGAGAAGGTTGTCTACAGTCAGTTGTTGCCCTTCTTAGAGGATAATGGTATCACTGAGCTGTTCCAGTCCGGTTTTAAAGCCCTCCACAGCACAGAGTCAGCGCTTCTAAAAGTTTTTAACGATATCCTCCTGTCCACTGATTCTGGTAAATATGTTGTCCTGGTGCTTTTAGATCTGTCTGCTGCGTTCCACACCGTCGACCACGCCACCTTAATCACTCGTCTTGAGAACTGTGTGGGCATTAAGGGCACCGCCCTCAACTGGTTCCGGTCGTACCTAACCGACAGGAGTTTCTGTGTAAAAGTAGACAGTTTTATGTCGTCCACAGCTCCTTTACCACATGGGGTCCCCCAGGGCTCAATCCTTGCCCCAATTTTATTTGCGCTTTACCTTCTCCCCCTTGGTTCTATTTTTAGGAAGTACAGTATTGCATTTCATTTTTATGCCGATGATTGCCAGATTTATTTTCCCATGGCACAAAATAACACGGTTCAACGTCTTATTGACTGCCTGCACGACATCAAAGTCTGGCTTTCAGCTAACTTCCTGAGCCTAAATGAAGATAAAACAGAAGTTATGTTGTTCGGTCCAAGTCGCTCTCCCTCCCCCAACGTTGACCTCGGCACTCTGACCCCGTATCTCAGCGACTCTGTCACTAACCTGGGGGTAAAGTTTGACTCAGATTTTAAATTCGAAAAACAAATCAGCAGCGTCGTTCAAAAAAGCTTTTATCAATTACGCCAAATAGCGAAAGTGAAACCGCTTCTATCAAGACATGATCTTGAGAAATTAATCCACGCTTTTATCTCGACTCGTCTTGATTATTGTAATGCCCTGTATGTTGGCATTAGCCAGGCCTCCCTCGCCCGCCTGCAGCTCGTGCAGAACTCTGCTGCTCGTCTGCTAACACAGACCCGCAGACGTGAGCACATCACCCCTATTTTAGCGTCCCTTCACTGGCTCCCTGTGCGTTACCGAATACATTTTAAACTCCTTTTATTTGTTTTTAAATGTCTAAACAACCTCGCGCCAACCTATCTCTCCGACCTCCTTCAGCCTTACTGCCCCACCCGATCCTTAAGATCAGCCGATCAGCTGCTGTTGACGGTCCCTGACACAAGGCTGAAGCTTAGAGGTGACAGAGCTTTCGCCGTTGCTGCTCCCAAGCTCTGGAACGACCTACCCCTGAGTGTTAGACAAGCCTCCTCTCTTCCTGTTTTTAAATCTCTCTTAAAAACATACTTTTATTCCATGGTTTTTAACACTGAGTGATATCCATCCTGCAATGGCGCCCCATAATACACCTGCTGTGATCCTGTTTTTATGTTTTTATTAATTCTATTTTAATTATTTATTTTTTATCGTGTTCTGTTTGTGTTGTGTTGTGTTTGCTCGGTACTCGTTTTATCTTTTAACCTGCTCATTGTACAGCACTTTGGCTACACCTGTGGTAAATTTTAAATGTGCTCTATAAATAAAGTTGATTTGATTTGATTTGATTGCATAAGGACTCCCTTTGGGAGTCCTTATGCAATGGGCCATGCGGGCCCTAATAATTGTTCAATAGCATGGGATGATTATACTATACATTTACCGTATTTTCCGGACCATAGGGCGCACCGGATAATAAGGCGCACTGCCGATGAGTGGTTCTATTCAGTTCTATTTTCATACAAAAGGCGCATTAAAAGGTCATATTATGATTATTTTCTAACTGTAAAAGACTTCCTTGTGGTCTACATAACATGTAATGCTGGTTCTTTGCTCAAAATGTTGCATAGATGATGTTTAACAGATCATCTTCAACTCACTTTGTGACAGTCTCTTCAGGATGCGCCGTTTTGTGGGCGGTTTTATCTACGTGCCTCCACTTCGACAGTGTCTTCTCCCCGCCATCTTTGTTGTAGCGGTGTAGCGTGCAATCCGTGGCTCACTAGTGCAACAACAACACAGGAAGTGTGTCCCGTGAAAAAGCGTCCGACCGGAACTCTCTAATAACTAAAGTTCCTTGGGTGAATAATGTCAACTCACTACACCGGTATGTTTTAGTGCTTTCATGGTGAGTTTACTGACAGATATAAGTAAGAACTTTACACTACTTTATATTAGAAATGGCAACAGTGGAGGATGAATGTCACATAACAAGAAGATAGAGAATAAGAAGAAACATATCGGACGACAAAGGACTTATGCAGATCCCAAATACAGATCAGCAGGTACCAGAAGGCTTTTGCATAATATTGCGAAACAAAACGCCAGATAATATGTCTTACCTTATACACACACCATAATATTACTCCTATGTTGAAGCACAGTACAATCCATCAAGCGGTGTGGCTTCATAGCTTACCAAAGTCCTACTAAAACATTTTGACAGATTTTTGAGTGCCGTGTGTAATGTTCTATATTTTCAGTGGAACATATACAATGTTAGTGTTTACTTGAGGTTTTTTTTGATTGATTGAAACTTTTATTAGTAGATTGCACAGTACAGTACATATTCCGTACAATTGACCACTAAATGGTAACACCCCAATACGTTTTTCAACTTGTTTAAGTCGGGGTCCACGTTAATCAATTCATGGTACAAATATATACTCATCATCATCGGTGGTCACTTCAACGAGTATGACGATCCTCCTGGTAGGGGTGTATCCCTTTATGGAGGATGCCTGTGCGTGACTTAGTTTAACGTGGGGAGACTGGTGCAGTGACAGTCACCACACGATCCTTGACAGAAATCGGGTCAGGGTCCAGTGGCATTGAGTCCAAGACGACTGGGGACCCTTTTCAGCTGCAGCCTTCTTCGCCATCGCAGCCGTTGTGGTAGTTCTTAAATCTACCATCTTCCGCCTGCTCCGCCGTTGAGGTCTTCACCGTATCCCTGGCTCGGGGTCAGTCAGGTACTAGGCCTTTGCCAAGGGCCACCTGGGGTAACAATAGTAAACCTCCTAGTGCCCCAAGACCCCATAGAGGAGCCTCCACTGCCGGATGCACTTTAACGTCATGCCCAGGCAGTTATGTGGTACATTAGATGGGACATGCAAGTGTTTAACATCATACCCAGGACACAAGTTACACAAATGTATACTATCAGCATAACACAGTCATCACACAAGTTATTGAGTCATATTGCAGTCTACACGTATCTCTTATGTGTGACTGCCATCTACTGGTCACACTTATCATTACACCATGTACCAAATAAAATAGCTTTGAGGTCGGTAAGCACAACCAGAATGATTCCGTACATCAGGCACACCGGGTAATACGGGGCACTGTCGAGGTTTGAGAAAATGAAAGGATTCTAAGTGCACTTATAGTCGGAAAAATAGGGTATGTGCTTATAACCTTAAAGGGGGACATTATCAGCAGACCTATGTAAGCGTCAATATATACCTTGATGTTGCAGAAAAAAGACCAAATATTTTTTTAACTGATTTCCGAACTCTAAATGGGTGAATTTTGGCGAATTAAACGCCTTTCTAATATTCGCTCTCGGAGCGATGACGTCACAACGTGACGTCACATCGGGAAGCAATCCGCCATTTTCTCAAACACCGAGTCAAATCAGCTCTGTTATTTTCCCTTTTTTCGACTGTTTTCCGTACCTTGGAGACATCATGCCTCGTCGGTGTGTTGTCGGAGGGTGTAACAACACCAACGGGGACGGATTCAAGTTGCACCAGTGGCCCAAAGATGCCAAAGTGGCAAGAAATTGGATGTTTGTTCCGCACACTTTACCCACGAAAGCTATGCTACGACAGAGATGGCAAGAATGTGTGGATATCCTGCGACACTCAAAGCAGATGCATTTCCAACCATAAAGTCAAAGAAATCTGCCGCCAGACCCCCATTGAATCTGCCGGAGTGTGTGAGCAATTCAGGGACAAAGGACCTCGCTAGCACGGCAAGCAATGGCGGCAGTTTGTTCCCGCAGACGAGCGAGCTAAACCCTTTATCGACCCTAGCTTCCCTGGCCTGCTGACATCAACTCCAAAACTGGACAGATCAGCTTTCAGGAAAAGAGCGTGGATGAGGGTATGTCTACAGAATATATTAATTGATGAAAACTGGGCTGTCTGCACTCTCAAAGTGCATGTTGTTGCCAAATGTATTTCATATGCTGTAAACCTAGTTCATAGTTGTTAGTTTCCTTTAATGCCAAACAAACACATACCAATCGTTGGTTAGAAGGCGATCGCCGAATTCGTCCTCGCTTTCTCCCGTGTCGCTGGCTGTCGTGTCGTTTTCCTCGGTTTCGCTTGCATTCGGTTCAAACCGATATGGCTCAATAGCTTCAGTTTCTTCTTCAGTTTGGTTTTCGCTACCTGCCTCCACACTACAACCATCCGTTTCAATACATGCGTAATCTGTTGAATTGCTTAAGCCGCTGAAATCCGAGTCTGAATCCGAGCTAATGTCGCTATAGCTTGCTGTTCTATGCGCCATGTTTGTTTGTGTTGGCTTCACTATGTGACGTCACAGGAAAATGGACGGGTGTATATAACGATGGTTAAAATCAGGCACTTTGAAGCTTTTTTTAGGGATATTGCGTGATGGGTAAAATTTTGAAAAAAACTTCGAAAAATATAATAAGCCACTGGGAACTGATTTTTAATGGTTTTAACCATTCTGAAATTGTGATAATGTTCCCCTTTAACTGCGATGTAGCCTACGATGGAAATGAAGTTGACAGTCTTGGTGGTGTAGGTTGGTGGTTTTGTGTCCGTCACGGTCTTCAAACATGTGGATGTTGATCACAGTGATTTCAGGCGATGATGTGTTTGTTTTCCAGATGCTGGGGTCAGAACATCAACATGAACTATTGGTGGATCATACGATCTCCCATACTGGTGGCCGTGCTGGTAATGTTCCTCTTCCTGTCATTTTTATTCCATGCACTATTTTGAATATGTACTCACGGCCAAGGAAAAGCTGCCTCACATCCAGCAAAAGTAGCTTGCAGGATTCCTGCACTGCTTTGACAAATGTTATACCTCCAACGTTCACATGAAATCAGTATTTATTCAAAATGTTTCTATTGCCTTCCAAAGGTGACAGACTATACACACAAGAAGCCACCTTGCATGTTCAAGTTGTGTCAAGAGAATATCGACATTATTCTCCTCTGCCTTCCCCCCAGACCATGCCTACACTAACATCCCCATTTGTTAAATAGTTCCTAAGACATGAGTGTGTGTGTGTGTGTGTGTGTGTGTGTGTGTGTGTGTGTGTGTGTGTGTGTGTGTGTGTGTGTGTGTGTCTATAGAAGCCAAAGTGAGCACACACACTTGATTAAACCATGCATCAATTCCACTTTGCTGCTCTGGTCCGCCACATTAACGCTGTTGTGTGTTTTGTTCTGTTGTCACGTCTTGAAGCCCCTCACATAAGCGGCGCCCCCTGCAGGACATGTAGAACAGCGACTTCACTAACTGAAGAAGGAATTATGAAAGAAGTTGATAGCGGCAAAAAATAAATCGTATTGTAAGGCGAAATTGTTCCCCGTATCGATGTTTTGTCACACCCCTATATATATATATATATACAGGTAAAAGCCAGTAAATTAGAATATTTTGAAAAACTTGATTTATTTCAGTAATTGCATTCAAAAGGTGTAACTTGTACATTATATTTATTCATTGCACACAGACTGATGCATTCAAATGTTTATTTCATTTAATTTTGATGATTTGAAGTGGCAACAAATGAAAATCCAAAATTCCGTGTGTCACAAAATTAGAATATTACTTAAGGCTAATACAAAAAAGGCCAACTGAAAAGTATGAAAATGAAAAATATGAGCATGTACAATACTCAATACTTGGTTGGAGCTCCTTTTGCCTCAATTACTGCGTTAATGCGGCGTGGCATGGAGTCGATGAGTTTCTGGCACTGCTCA
>NC_084569.2:307500-330000 GCF_033978685.3 Nerophis lumbriciformis
GTCCAATTTGTCAAAGCTCCCATGTCAAGCCAGTTTTACACACACGGAGATATTTTCCAAGCATTAATCGTCCCGCTAAGTGGGCTGTATCTTGCAGGAATTCCTGTGTTTGCGTTGTCGCCGGGACAGCGGGCCTGGTTCCCGTTTTAGTCTTTCCCCATTTATCCCGGCCTTGTTGAAGCTGGAGCTAAGTCATCCCTGATACACTGATGACATATACATATATATATATATATATATATATCCACTGATATATGTCTGATGAGCAGGAAACAAGGAACTGATGTTTGTGTTACAGTGTGTGTGTGTGTGTGTGTGTGTGTGTGTGTGTGGTCAGTTGGAGTGATTGAACTGGAATGTCCCTTTGTCTGAATAGGAATATTTGTCAGAATAGAAAGTAGTATAAAGTTGTGTTTCTGTTGTGTGGATGCTAGAATGTCACGCATGCATGAATATGTTAGTGCGCCTCCACACCGTGTTGCTAACAACTGACTTGACAATGTAAAAAAGGTCACATCACAAGTCATTTTCATTAAAAGCTGTTTGTGGAAACGCCAGTTTAGCTTCCCTCATGCTGAGAGTCTGCTCCCGCTGCAGGGCCGCTTCTCGGCTGTGAGCGGGGCATCATGTGCACACACTGCTCCTTTCTTCTGTGCTAATACAGTACTAACATGGCCTTCCTCGTAGAATTTAGTCAATATGAGCTTGATTGGCTAAAATCCAAATACCACACGCTAAACAGCGTGAGCAATCTATAAAATAGAGTGTACTATCAGTGGGGCATGTGTCAGGCTCAAACACTGATGACATCTATGAAACAGACAAGAAGCAAGGAATCATGCAGAGACAGACTTCAATTTGGCTCAATGAGGAGAGACGTATTGGGCTGTACTCTCAGCTACAGATCCAACCTACGCTCTAAGGCACAGCCCACGTGCTCCTCTATTTATTTGGGAGGTCCCTGGTTACATCACTGAGGCTGCTTCTGAAGGAAGGGGGGGTTAATTTCAGCAGCCCCAGTTGGACACAATATATGATTATTCAGAAATGCAAATGTGCTGACACTCGTGATATCGCCCTGTCTCTGCTTTGTCTGCGTCACGGCACTCGACGTTCTGGACACAAACACTGATAAGAGACGACTCGCAATCCAAGATTGCAAGTTGTCCTTTTGTACAGATAGAAAAGTACAACTTCAGCACAATTGATAATAACTATAGCAACGGCCTTTAAGCATAAGAGCATACTTGCCAACCCTCCCGGATTTTCCGGGAGACTCCCGAAATTCAGCGCCTCTCCCGAAAACCTCCCGGGACAAATTCTCTCCCGAAAATCTCCCGAAATTCAGGCGGAGCTGGAAGCCACGCCCCCTCCAGCTCCATGCGGACCTGAGTGACGTCAGGTGCGCAACACCACGTAAATCGTTGGCCAACCAAAAAGTAACCCCAGTACGCTATAGCCAACATTCACCAGGAGATGGCAACAGACAAACATAGATAACTCTATTACATTATTCCCCTTTTAGAAATGTATAGAAGTTACTCAAAATAAATAAACAACCCAACCAAAAAATGCAGCAGCTCAATTAAAAAACTGTACTTAAGCCACATTCTTTTTTTTTTTTTAGTGCTGAACTCTTAACCCTCATTTGTAAAAAAATAACATGCTTATTATACAAACAGTATTTGTTCACCTTTAACACAGATTTTTATACTGTCTTCAGAGATTCAGTTTTTTTGGTGGTACTCGAAACCTTTCTGGGTACCTGCGAAAGGGTGTTCAGCATGGTTAGAAAAATAGTGACAGAGAATAGAACAAGGATGGACAATTCAACCCTTAACTCAACAATGAGTAGATGAGTGTTATGTGTGTGTATATGTGTAAATAAATGAACACTGAAATTCAAGTATTTCTTTTATTTATATATATGTATATATATATATATATATATATATATATGTATGTGTGGGGGAAAAAAATCACAAGACTATTTAATCTCTACAGGCCTGTTTCATGAGGGGGGTACCCTCAATCGTCAGGAGATTTTAATGGGAGCATTCGCATACCATGGTTTATATAGGGCACAGAGTGGGTGGGTACAGGCTGGCCTAGGGGCGTGGTGATTGGTTCATGTGTTACCTAGGAGGTGTTTCCGTCTATGGCGGCATGTTGTTACAATTTCGCTGCGCTTGTTGAGGGATGACAGGTCTGGACGGTAGATAATAAACAGTTTCTCTTTCAAGCATAGGTTGCATCTTTTATTACCACTATTGTAAGGTGTGCTGGATGCAAGAATTTGCCATGTTATTGAATATTCAACATTATTGTCTTTGAGGTCCCAAATGTGTTTGCTGAGTTCTGTGGTATTTCGCAGGTTTTTGTTCCTGAAAGAAGCCTTGTGGTTGTTCCATCTGGTTTTGAATTCACCCTCGGTTAATCCTACATATGTGTCGGATGTGTTAATGTCCTTGCGTATTACCTTAGATTGGTAGACAACTGATGTTTGTAAGCATCCCCCGTTGAGGGGGCAATCAGGTTTCTTTCGACAGTTACATGCTTTGTTGGTTTTGGAGTCGTTCTGACTGGGGGTCGACGGCTCATTTGCAATTGTTTTGTTGTGGTTTGAGATGATTTGTCGTATATTGTTCATGCAGCTGTAGCTCAATTTGATGTTGTTCTTGTTGAATACTTTTCTTAGGTTGTTGTCTTTGGGAAAGTGTTTGTCAATCAGGTTGAGGAATTTGTGTCCAATATATATATATATATATATATATATATATACACAGCTAGAATTCACTGAAAGTCAAGTATTTCTTATATATATATATATATATATATATATATATGAAATACTTGACTTGGTGAATTCTAGCTGTAAATATACTCCTCCCCTCTTAGCCCCGCCCCCAACCACGCCCCCGCCCCACCCCGACCACGCCCTCCCACCACCCCACCACCCACCTCCCGAAATCGGAGGTCTCAAGGTTGGCAAGTATGCATAAGAGTTGTGTATAACTTACACATAATTATTCTAACGTGCAGACCACCTTATTTAAATGAGGATTTTGTACTATACGGGGCATCACCACGGAGAGCTTTTTTTTTTCTTCATAATAATAAACAATTTTTCATAATAATAAAAACAAATTCCTCGCAGCTTGCCGTAATTTAAATGGTAAATGGGTTATACTTGTATAGCGCTTTTCTACCTTCAAGGTACTCTTTGACACTATTTCCACATTCACCCATTCACACACACATTCACACACTGATGGAGGGAGCTGCCATGCAAGGTGCTAACCACCACCCATCAGGAGCAAGGGTGAAGTGTCTTGCTCAAGGACACAACGAACATGACAAAGTTGGTAGAAGGTGTGGGATCGAACCAGGAACCCTCAGGTTGCTGGCACGGCCACTCTGCCAACCACACCACGACGCCCCTTACTTACTATCTTTTGCTATATAATTGCAAATACTTGAATAAAAATGTGCACTTACATCTTACTGTACTTACTGTACTTACCAAGTGTTGAGCACATCAGTGACTTGCAGTTAAGTAAAACATTGAAAAAGTTATTGGATTACATTCCGACAACAACATTGCAATTGTTTTTATTATTGGGGTATTTTGTTAGGCAAATTTTATTTGTGAAAGCAATTAATAACCTGTGATTAATCACAACTCAAGAGCGGGATTAGTCTGATTAAAAATATTTAATCCTTTGACAGCCCTAATATTTAAGTCTGTATTTGCAGTCTGTTATGTGCTACTGACTCAACTAAGCATGGTAATGTTAAGTTCAGAAGCAGAATATACCAAGGCATACTTAGTCAACAGCCACACAGGTCACACTGACGGTGACCATATAAAACAACTTTAAGACTCTTACTAATAATGCGACACACTGTGAACCCACACCAAACAAGAATGACAAACACATTTCGGGAGAACATCTGCACCGTAACACAACATAAACACAACAGGACAAATACCCAGAATCCCATGCAGCCCTAACTCTTCCGGGCTACATTATACCCCCCCGCTACCAAACCCCGCCCACCTCAACCAACGCACGGGGGGGGAGGGGGGTGGGGGGGGTTGATGTGGGAGGGAGCAGGGTTGGGGTGGGGGCGGGGGTTTGGTGGCAGCAGGGGTGTATAATGTAGCCCGGAAGAGTCAGGGCTGCATGGGATTCTGGGTATTTGTTCTGTTGTGTTTATGTTGTGTTACGGTGCAGATGTTCTCCCGAAATGTGTTTGTCATTCTTGTTTGGTTTTGGTTCAAAGTGTGGCACATTATTAGTAAGAGTGTTAAAGTTGTTTTATATGGTCACCGTCAGTGTGACCTGTGTGGCTGTTGACCAAGTATGCCTTGCTGTCACGTTCGTGTGCAAGCAGAAGATGCATACTGCATAGTAAGGTGTTGGGCTGGCACGCTGTTAATACAAATTGTAGAGGGCGCCAAATGTTGTACCATTATGGCACGCCCTTATTATAACTGTAAAGTTGAAAATCGGAGAATAATAGTTTTCTGCGAGAGGCACTGAAATCCGGAAGTCTCCCGGGAAAATCGGGGGGTCGGCAAGTAAGTTGCTGAGCCACATCAGAGTGATCAAAGAGCCGCGGGTTGCCGACCCCTGGTCTAGTCTCTTACGTGAATGAGATCAATAATATTATTTGATATTTTACACTAATGTGTTCATCATTTCACACATAAGTCGCTCCCGAGTATAAGTCACAAACTATGAAAAAAACTACGACTTATAGTCCGGAAAATACGGTATATATTTTTTTTGCTACCCCTACGCATTGGTGTCCCACACAAACTTAGTCTTTGTCCCACATCTGGGGATTTGGGGTCTGTTCACCCGAGCACTGGCATCAGAAGACTTAATGAAGGACAACACAGCAACAGAAAAAGATGTTATTAGTTTGTGTTGGTCTGCCACAAATAGATTTGGGGCTAATTGTTGGCCCTTGCTCATGAACACATGACGATGGTGCTGTCAGTACAACTCTGCCAGAGCACAAGAAGACTTTGCAGGAGGATTCAGTGTTACCAACTGGACTATTCCGACCCCCTAGATCAGGGGTGCTCACACTTTTTCTGCAGGCGAGCTACTTGTCAATTGATCAAGTCGTGGGGATCTACCTCATTCATATATATCATTTATATTTACTTATTTATGAAACATGTTTTTGTTAAGAAGTTAAAGGTGTTTAATGATAATGCAAGCATGTTTAAAACACATAATTAATATTGTTAAAGTTAAAGGTGTTTAAAGATAATACAAGCATGTTTAACACATATAGTTAATATTGTTAATAAATTAAAGGTGTTTAATGATAATACAAGCATGTTTAACACATATAGTTAATATTGTTAATAAATTAAAGGTGTTTAATGATAATACAAGCATGTTTAACACATATAGTTAATATTGTTAACAAGTTAAAGGTGTTTAAAGATAATACAAGCATGTTGAACACATATAGTTAATATTGTTAATAAGTTAAAGGTGTTTAATGATAATACAAGCATGTTTAACACATATAGTTAATATTGTTAATAAACTAAAGGTGTTTAATGATAATACAAGCATGTTTAACACATATAGTTAATATTGTTAAGAAGTTAAAGGTGTTTAATGATAATACAAGCATGTTTAACACATATAATTAATATTGTTAACAAGTTAAAGGTGTTTAAAGATAATACAAGCATGTTTAACACATATAGTTAATATTGTTAATAAGTTAAAGGTGTTTAATGATAATACAAGCATGTTTAATACATATAGTTAATATTGTTAAGAAGTTAAAGGTGTTTAAAGACAATACAAGCATGTTTAACACATATAATTAATATTGTTAACAAGTTAAAGGTGTTTAAAGATAATACAAGCATGTTTAACACATATAGTTAATATTGTTAATAAGTTAAAGGTGTTTAATGATAATACAAGCATGTTTAACACATATAGTTAATGTTGTTAATAAATTTAAGGTGTTTAATGATAATACAAGCATGTTTAACACATATAGTTAATATTGTTAACAAGTTAAAGGTGTTTAAAGATAATACAAGCATGTTTAACACATATAGTTAATATTGTTAACAAGTTAAAGGTGTTTAAAGATAATACAAGCATGTTGAACACATATAGTTAATATTGTTAATAAGTTAAAAGTGTTTAATGATAATACAAGCATGTTTAACACATATAGTTAATATTGTTAATAAACTAAAGGTGTTTAATGATAATACAAGCATGTTTAACACATATAGTTAATATTGTTAAGAAGTTAAAGGTGTTTAATGATAATACAAGCATGTTTAACACATATAGTTAATATTGTTAACAAGTTAAAGGTGTTTAAAGATAATACAAGCATGTTTAACACATATAGTTAATATTGTTAATAAGTTAAAGGTGTTTAAAGATAATACAAGCATGTTTAACACATATAGTTAATATTGTTAATAAGTTAAAGGTGTTTAATGATAATACAAGCATGTTTAACACATATAGTTAATGTTGTTAATAAATTTAAGGTGTTTAATGATAATACAAGCATGTTTAACACATATAGTTAATATTGTTAACAAGTTAAAGATGTTTAATGATAATGCAAGCATGTTTAACACATATAGTTAATATTGTTAACAAGTTAAAGGTGTTTAAAGATAATGCAAGCATGTTTAACACATATAGTTAATATTGTTAATAAATTAAAGGTGTTTAATGATAATACAAGCATGTTTAACACATATAGTTAATATTGTTAATAAACTAAAGGTGTTTAAAGATAATACAATCATGTTTAACACATATAATTAATATTGTTAACAAGTTAAAGGTGTTTAAAGATAATACAAGCATGTTTAACACATATAGTTAATATTGTTAATAAGTTAAAGGTGTTTAATGATAATACAAGCATGTTTAACACATATAGTTAATGTTGTTAATAAATTTAAGGTGTTTAATGATAATACAAGCATGTTTAACACATATAGTTAATATTGTTAACAAGTTAAAGATGTTTAATGATAATGCAAGCATGTTTAACACATATAGTTAATATTGTTAACAAGTTAAAGGTGTTTAAAGATAATGCAAGCATGTTTAACACATATAGTTAATATTGTTAACAAGTTAAAGGTGTTTAAAGATAATGCAAGCATGTTTAACACATATAGTTAATATTGTTAATAAATTAAAGGTGTTTAATGATAATACAAGCATGTTTAACACATATAGTTAATATTGTTAATAAACTAAAGGTGTTTAAAGATAATACAAGCATGTTTAACACATATAGTTAATATTGTTAATAAGTTAAAGGTGTTTAATGATAATACAAGCATGTTTAACACATATAGTTAATGTTGTTAATAAATTTAAGGTGTTTAATGATAATACAAGCATGTTTAACACATATAGTTAATATTGTTAACAAGTTAAAGATGTTTAATGATAATGCAAGCATGTTTAACACATATAGTTAATATTGTTAACAAGTTAAAGGTGTTTAAAGATAATACAAGCATGTTGAACACATATAGTTAATATTGTTAATAAGTTAAAGGTGTTTAATGATAATACAATCATGTTTAATGCATATAGATTCCTTTCTTTCATGAAGACAAGAATATAAGTTGGTGTATTACCTGATTCTGATGACTTGCATTGATTGGAATCAGACAGTGGTGCTAATAAAGTCCGCATTTTCGAATGGAGGAGAAAAAAAGACCTCCTTTCTGTCCAATACCACATGAAAGTGGTTGGTTTTTGGCATCTTATTTGTCCAGCTTCTGTACTCCTTTGTATACACTTTACAAGAAATACATTGTCGGCAAACTCCGTAGCTTGCTAGCTTGTGCACGCCAGCTTTCTGAGACTCTTATTTTGGTAGCGCAAGCAGGATGAAGCAACGCTTTTATTGTGCATCTGTGCAGTCGGTCTTTGGAGTTTTGACGACAGGTACGGCGCCAGAGTCTGTTGAAATAAAGTGTTTCTCGCCTTCCAGTCGGTCATTTTAATGAGCTGGCAGCAGCCAGCGTCATCTCAGAAGACCCTCGGGTGCCGTGAATGTCAATCAAGTGACGAAAGTGACGTCATAGTGAAGATTTATGATCGCTCATTTTTAGGACTATTTTTTTAATGCCTGGCTGGTGATCGACTGACACACCCTCCACGATCGACCGGTAGCTCGCGATCGACGTAATGAGCACCCCTGCCCTAGATTGAACCCTGATTGGTTGAATGAATCATTTGAGGGGAAATAAACATATTCTATGATATCTTTCCCAGATCAACTTCCTGATCTTCATCCATATTATCAAAATCCTTGTGTCCAAGCTGAGAGCACATCAAATGAGATACACAGACTACAAATTCAGGTGAGTTCCAATTGAAATCGACTCTTTCAAACCACACATCTGACTCTCAAACTCTGGACTGCATCGCAGGTTGGCCAAGTCGACCTTAACGCTCATCCCTCTGCTGGGTATCCATCAAGTGGTCTTTATTTACGTCACTGACGAGGCCACCGAGACCACCATCGGTTTGCGTCTCACCAAGTTGGTCATTGACCTTTTCTTCTCCTCCTTCCAGGTACACAACCAATGTGCAAGGAGTCCAAATGTCTTCTGTGTGTGTATGAGAGAGAACCTACTGGGTCAGAAGTAGTTTGGACACTTCCAAGGAAGTTTAGGGTTCCTAGAGTAGCCATAACGGTACCAAACCAGCTCATAAATCGAACCAAAACCATTACGTTTCTTCACCAGCTGAAGCAAGCGCTGCTCTAGCTCATGACTAAGCCTGCCGGGCGAGATTACGTGAACATAGTTTGCTGCTTAGTGGCTCTGTCACATGACCATTGACCGTTTGGCCACCAGGCCAAGAAGAAGGTTAAGGTTTCTGATCTTATTACAGTGATAGCAAGGGGGTGCTAAGAGAGAACCACCAAGTCACTGTGGACATGTCTAGCCAGAAGACCTCCACTGATACTTGACACGTAAACACTAGGTCATACGCCAAGCGGGTAAGGGAAGAACCTCTATGCAGAATCCAAGTGTGAACATTTTACTTACAGGATGTGGAAACTAAATAGTATGAAAGCTTCCACTCACCCAGGAAGACTTTCTACACCAGGGATTACAAACTTGCGGACCGCGATCCCAGTCCCAGCCTTGCCATACAGACCTGGATTTATAGTCAATTTATTACTTAAGTATATGAAGTTTCGACGGGACCGCTTCTATTTTGACCGGCACAGTTTTTATAGACTTTATGGTGCTGGTCGTTTCCTCAAGAAGCAAACAGAACTGTGGAGGCAGTGTGCAGGTAGAACAATGATTTATTTTTCACTGCATGTCCTCTTACATCTCTAGAGGACCTGTATAAGAGACACTGCAGCATCCTCAGGGACTCATCCCACCCAGGTCACCACTGGCTTGAACTCTTGCCCTCAGGGAGGCGCTATAAGACCATCAAAGCAAGGACAAATAAACTGAAAAACAGTTTCTATCCTATAGCTGTTATTGCCCTAAACTCTCCACTTACCTGAACACTCACCACTGTATTAACTTGCTTAACTCTGATAGAGATCTGCCTGTGCAATATGTTCTCAAAATTGTTATTATGTTTTTAAAATGTTGGCCCTGTGATGTGGTGGCGACTTGTCCAGGGTGTACCCCGCCTTCCGCCAGATTGTAGCTGAGTTAGGCTCCAGCGCCCCCCGCGACCCCAAAGGGAATAAGCGGTAGAAAATGGATGGATGGATGTTTTAAAAGCACAGAGCTGGATTGCTGCTCAATTTGGTTGTTTCCATGCAATGACAATAAAGGGATTCTGATTCTGATAAATCGGGAAAAATCCAAAAATACAGGAAAGCGTGCCGATAGCACGGGTTGCTACGGAAACGCTAGCGGGAAAGCTTAGCGTGGAAAACCAGCAAACAAATGGCGAAGCTTAGCTCAGGAATCCAACGGTATATGAACCTAACTTGTTGCGTGGAGCAAACAAGACAGCCAGACCGAGCGTGGCGAAAGGCAGGAATAAATAGATCTCTGATTAGTGCCCGGGAGCAGGTGAGTGTCCCGAACACTAATCAGAGGCAGGTGAAAATAATCAGCACACATGGCAACTAAGATACACAAACCCAGGGGTGCTGAAAACAGAACTATCCATCCATCCATCCATCCATATTATTCTGCTTATCCAAGGTCGGGTCGCGGGGACAGCAGCCTAAGCAGGGAAGCCCAGACTTCCCTCTCCCCAGCCACTTCGTCCAGCTCCTCCTGGGGGATCCTGAAGCGTTCCCAGGCCAGCCGGGAGACATGGTCTTCCCAACGTGTCCTGGGTCTTCCCCGTGGCCTCCTACCGGTCGGACGTGCCCTAAACACCTCCCTAGGGAGGCGTTTGGGTGGCATCCTGACCAGATGCCCGAACCACTTCATCTGACTCCTTTCCATGTGGAGGAGCAGCGGCTTTACTTTGAGCTCCTCCCGGATGACGGAGCTTCTCACCCTATCTCTAAGGGAGAGACCCGCCACCCAGCGGAGGAAACTCATTTGAGCCGCTTGTACTCGTGATCTTGTCCTTTCGGTCATAACCCAAAGCTCATGACCATAGGTGAGGATGGGAACGTAGATCGACCGGTAAATTGAGAGCTTTGCCTTCCGGCTCAGCTCCTTCTTCACCACAACGGATCGATACAGCGTCCGCATTACTGAAGACGCCGCACCAATCCGCCTCTCGATCTCACCATCCACTCTTCCCTCACTCGTGAACAAGACTCTGAGGTACTTGAACTCCTCCACTTGGGGCAGGGTCTCCTCCCCAACTTGGAGATGGCACTCCACCTTGTTGTTATTAGCCAGAACTAAGGGAGTCAAATTAAAATAAAACATGACAAAGACGACCAAAGAAAATCTATAACCAGGTCATGACTGATTTTCCGTGAGGGGATTATTAAAGTACATTATCTCGGTTAAGCAAATGGCGAAACTTAGCTCAGGAATCCAACGGTATACCAAGGAACCTAAGTTGTTGCATGGAGCAAACAAGACAGCCAGACCGAGCGTGGTGAAAGGCAGGAATAAATATCTCTCTGATTGGTGCCCGGGAGCAGAGGCACCAATCAGAGGCAAGTGAAAATAATCAGCACCCATGGCAACTAAGAAACACAAACCCAGGGGTGCTCAAAACAGAACTAAGGGAGTCAAATTAAAATAAACATGACAAAGGCAATCCAAAGAAAATCTACAATCAGGTCATGACTGATTTTCCGTGAGGGGAATATTAAAGTACAGAGTCTATTTATCTCGGTTAAGTTGTATCCATGTTGTCTACTAAATGTCATTAATGCACTTGATGTCTCCTCAGGGTCTCCTGGTAGCCATCTTGTACTGCTTCGTCAACAAAGAAGTGAGTTTCCTGCCGTCCTATCGTCAACTCTTCCCCAATCGAGTCGTGGATAACCTTCACCTTCTCCGGTCGCGGGTAACCTTCGCCTTCTCCGCAGGTGCAGTCCGAGGTGCTGAAAAAGTGGAAGCGCTGGAAGCTGGGCCGCAACATCGAGGAGGAGTACCGCCACACGTACAGCAACATGCCCAACACCAAGACAGGAAGCCTGCTCAACCACGTCTCGCAGCCACCGCCCCGACTCCCCGAGCGGGCCGAGCGGTCGGCGTCCATCTGCTCCCCCGAGGAGTGGCACATGCTGGTGGCCAACGGGGGCGGGGCCGACCACGGCAAAGCGGCGGGCCAGCGCGGCTCCCCGCTGCACGAGGGCACGGTCGGTCACTACACCGCGGTGGAGGACATGGGCGTTGTGGACAAGAGCAGGAACATGGAGGGCCTCCAATGAAGGACGCCACACTTTAGTCAGTACTGAGCAGCTCTGACGGACACAGTCAGTGGGCGAGTGCTGACGGACACAGTCAGTGGGCGAGTGCTGACGGACACAGTCAGTGGGCGAGTGCTGACGGACACAGTCAGTGGGCGAGAGCGTGGCCCCCGCAGCCTGGTGGGGACCTGCAGGCCTTCCTCAAGGCAAACCGAGCCATGTAGAATAATACTTTTTGGAAACAGCAATTCAAAGACTTTACATAAGAAGCCTCTGAGTTGCAGTGCTGAAGGCCAAAGTGGACCTTCAACTGTAGACCTGGTCTGGGTTATTTTTTTTTGCAGGGTTTAAATAAGGCGGTACAAATCTAACAGCAGAAATGCTAACCTCAGTGAGGATGTTCCTGGTCAATCCTGACACGTATTGTCACCTCAATTTTCTTTTTATATATTCTGTTTATTTGCAAATCACTTTACACTGTGACGCTCTCAAGCCATCGTGTGGGTTCAAAGGACCACCAAGCACAGACATTCTGCGAGCAGGTGTAGACTTCTTTATTTTTCAATAGGAAAAAGTCTCTTGCGGGTTGCTTTTCAGTTCTGCCGCTTTCACTGCTCGCTCCTCGGTTCGCTTTTCAGCCTTCCGCGTCGTCTGCCTCTCACTCTCTTCCACGCTGCATGTGTTTCTGCTCGCTCTCCAACTCCTTCTGCCTCGTCGTTCTCGGCTGCCGCCCTTTTACACACTGAGAGGGGATTACTCAATTGTGCCCAGGTGCGCGATCCACGCACATGATCTTGTTTGCGGCGTCGAACCCGGGGCACCCCGTCCACGCCTCCTCGCCGCCATCTTGGAGCGGGCTCCGGTGTGCCCTGCCTCGCTGTCGGACTGCCGGCCCAGCCTCTCCACACACTCTTTTTTTGTTTTTCTGGCAAAAGTGAGTCCAGAAACTGGGCTTTCGATGTCCATCCATTCATTTTCTACCGCTTGTCCCTTCGGGTACGCGGGGAGTGCTGGAGCCTATCTCAGCTACAATCGGGCGGAAGGCGGGGTACACCCTGGACAAGTGGCCACCTCATCACAGGGCCAACACAGATAGACAGACAACATTCACACTCACATTCACACACTAGGGACCATTTAGTGTTGCCAATCAACCTATCCCCAGGTGCATGTCTTTGGAGGTGGGAGGGGCCTATCCCCAGGTGCATGTCTTTGGAGGTGGGAGGGGCCTATCCCCAGGTGCATGTCTTTGGAGGTGGGAAGAGCCTATCCCCAGGTGCATGTCCCTGGAGGTGGGAGGGGCCTATCCCCAGGTGAATGTCTTTGGAGGTGGGAAGAGCCTAACCCCAGGTGCATGTCTCTGGAGGTAGGAGGGGCCTATCCCCAGGTGCATGTCTTTGGAGGTGGGAAGAGCCTATCCCCAGGTGCATGTCTCTGGAGGTAGGAGGGGCCTATCCCCAGGTGCATGTCTTTGGAGGTGGGAAGAGCCTATCCCCAGGTGCATGTCTCTGGAGGTAGGAGGGGCCTATCCCCAGGTGCATGTCTTTGGAGGTGGGAAGAGCCTATCCCCAGGTGCATGTCTCTGGAGGTAGGAGGGGCCTATCCCCAGGTGCATGTCTTTGGAGGTGGGAAGAGCCTATCCCCAGGTGCATGTCTCTGGAGGTAGGAGGGGCCTATCCCCAGGTGCATGTCTTTGGAGGTGGGAAGAGCCTATCCCCAGGTGCATGTCTCTGGAGGTAGGAGGGGCCTATCCCCAGGTGCATGTCTTTGGAGGTGGGAAGAGCCTATCCCCAGGTGCATGTCTCTGGAGGTGGGAGGGGCCTATCCCCAGGTGCATGTCTTTGGAGGTGGGAGGAGCCTATCCCCAGGTGCATGTCTCTGGAGGTAGGAGGGGCATATCCCCAGGTGCATGTCTTTGGAGGTGGGAAGAGCCTATCCCCAGGTGCATGTCTCTGGAGGTGGGAGGGGCCTATCCCCAGGTGCATGTCTTTGGAGGTGGGAGGAGCCTATCCCCAGGTGCATGTCTCTGGAGGTGGGAGGAAGCCGGACTACCCGGAGGGAACCCACGCAGTACAGTACCCACGGAGAACATGCAAACTCCACACAGAAAGATTCCGAGCGCAGGATCGAACCCAGGACCTTCGTATTGTGAGGCAGGCGCACTAACCCCTCTTCCACCGTGCTGCCCTTTCGATGTATATCAGTCAATCTATGATGCTATACAAGCTGTACACTGACTACTCTAAACAGTGTATCCAAGCTGACTGTTGTCCTTTAAAGGGGAACTGACTGCACTTTATTGGAATTTCGTTCACAATCATTATGAAAGACACGACGACGGATGGATTCTTTTGTTATTGCATTCTGAATATGAAATAATTGTAAATAAAAGTCCGATGGGAGCTCCACTATTCCTTCCAAAAAAATCCGATAAATAGCCATTCAAAAAGCGCCAATAATACCCAATTTACGTTTGGTGATTTAAATATTAACAAGTATTAGTGAAATTGTTATTAGAAGTGCTAACGCAGACAAACTATTTAGAGCGGCACCGTTGACATCATCGAGTGATCTGCTGCTTCCTCGCTTCCCTGCTCCCTGTAAGCTTATTCTAGATCATAACTCATGCTTCTCACCTGAAAAATAGCACATAAGATATGTTTTAATTGCTGATATTTATTATTTTTAAATGCGCCAGAAAATAACCCCCTTTGTACGCCGTTGATGTGCTTCAATGCACAGTAAATGTGTTCCTGTATACCAGACCTGGGCCAATGAAGCTTTTCAATCTGGCCCGCCTGACATTCCCAAATATTATTTGTAGATGTTTAAGATGTAAAGTGTAGCTGCCATTATGATGTGCACTCATCTTTTCTAATGACCATAAGTCTTCAACTATACTAAGTCTTTACATGCTTGGAATCTGTGCTTTTGCATGATATTTTAGTGACTAGTGTTGTCCTGATACCAAGATTATTTCCATACTTTCCGGTACTTTTCTAAATAAAGGGGACCAGAAAAAATTGCATTATTGGCTTTATTTTAACAAAAAATCTTAGGGTGTGGCGGACCGGTACTTTTCAGTGGCGGTATGGTACCGAATATGATTCATTAGTATCGCGGTACTATACTAATACCCGTATACCGTACAACCCTACTAGTTACTATGGTAATGTAAGTCACAGCAGCTCAGACGAGGCACCAAGCAGTGTTTCCACAAAGTGTTTCCAGAGCCTGAAATGTGGGTGTCAGGGACAGACGTGGAAGGAGATTTTTACAAGAAATGTCTAAAGTTTAGTGATGTATCAAATATATCAGATTGTAGATGTTTTTGTTTTTTACCCTTCACGTTCATATTTCGCTGTGTTTGTTGCGTTTTTGTTGTGTTTGGCTTGATTGTAAAATATGTGGATTGAGAGGGGGTGTGATGTTCATATATTGTCAATATTCAGTGTTTTATCCTTCATAGAATTTTTTTTAAATTTCGTTCCGTTTTTAAGGTGGTCTGTCAAAACTTTTAGCATTCAATCAGACTTTATTGTGAGGTTTTTGTATTAGTTTTCCTAAAAATAGATATACCGGCCCCCAGACACATTTTTGTCTCTAAATAATTGCCCAGGCCTGCTGTGTAGTGTTTCTCCAGCCGTGGTCACGTGGTGACATCATTGATGGTATTTGGAGAGGTCATCATTGAAGTCGGGCATCACTGAAGGCCTAGGTGGGAAACCTGATTAGAGGCTGATCAGGCTAGTCCAGGGGTCGGCAACCCAAAATGTTGAAAGAGCCATATTGGACCAAAAATACAAAAAAAAATCTGTCTGGAGCCACAAAAAATGAAAAGCCATATTACATACAGATAGTGTGTCATGAGATATACATTGAATTAAGAGGACTTAAAGGAAACTAAATGAGCTCAAATATAGCTACAAATGAGGCATAATGATGCAATATGTACATTAGAGATGCGCGGATAGGCAATTATTTCATCCGCAACCGCATCAGAAAGTCGTCAACCATCCGCCATCCACCCGATGTAACATTTGATCAGAACCGCACCCGCCCGTTGTTATATATCTAATATAGACGATGCAAGGCATTAGTGAGGTTATAAAGCTTTTGCCTGTTAAAGAAAGGAGACTGATCCAATGCAGCACAGACATTCGCCTGCCACGCTGTCACGACCCAGACGCACACCAATGCGCAATCATATGGGAGCCGCGCTGAGCGCACCTCCAAGCGCGTCTCGCTGCCGGCGACGGCCGGGTATGGGCCCGACGCTCCAGCGCCATCCATTTTCAGGGCTAGTTGATTCGGCAGGTGGGTTGTTACACACTCCTTAGCGGGTTCCGACTTCCATGGCCACCGTCCTGCTGTCTATATCAACCAGGGTGAGCCCCACCCCTTTCGTGGGCGCACTGCGCGCGGAGTGACCCCTGTTACGCGCCCCCCGGCAACAGGGGTGGCGGGCAGGTAAGCTGCGCGGGCGGAGCGCGCGGAGTGACCCCTGTTACGAGCCCCCGGCCACGGGGGTGGCGGGCAGGTAAGCTGCTTACCTGCTGCGCGTGACGCCGGCCGCGGCGAAGGCGCAGCAGGTAAGCTGCTTACCTGCTGCGCGTGACGCCGGCCGCGGCGAAGGCGGACAAGGCGGGGTGTCGGTGCGGTGGGCGCGGTGGTGACCCTGGACGTGCGTCGGGCCCTTCTCGCGGATCGCCTCAGCTACGGCTCCCGGTGGGGCCCTCTTGGGGGAAGGGGCCTCGGTCCCGGACCCCGGCGAGGCGTCCCTTCTCCGCTCCGTAAAAGTGTCCATCTCTTTTTTTTTTTTTCTTCTGTTGTGGCATATGCTGCAGGTGCCTGCTCGTTTTTCGTATGTGGGTAACAACATTTAACTATGTATATATATTTACCAATTGGTTTAACTGCCACCCGCCTGAATCTATTTAAAATCTAATTTTTTTTTATTTCAACCGCCCGACCCGACCCGACCCGACCCGACCCGACCCGCGGATAAAATCTAATTTTTTTAAATTTCATCCGCCCGATCCGCGGATAATCCGCGGACTCCGCGGTTGTGCCCGCAAACCGCGCATCTCTAATGTACATATAGCTAGCCTAAATAGCATGTCAGCATCGATTAGCTTGCAGTCATGCAGTGACCAAATATGTCTGATTAGCACTCCACACAAGTCAATAACATCAACAAAACTCACCTTTCATGCACAACCTTAAAAGTTTGGTGGACAAAATGAGACAGAAAAAGAAGTGGCATAAAACACGTCCTAGAAAGTTATACATGTAAACAAACTACGGTGAGTTCAAGGACCGGCAAAATTAGTAGGACAAAACGGCGCTCGCCAAATACTCGAATCAGTGAAGCATGTTTAATATAAACAGTGTGCTTTGTAACAATTAGTGTCATGTTTGGCCTCCTACAGAAATCATATTAAAACAAAAAATAGATTGTTTTCCCCTCATCTTTTTCCATTTTTCATACATTTCTGAAAAAGCTCCACTAGGGCCACCAGGGCGGCGCTAAAGAGCCGCATGCTGCATAAGAACTGAGCCATAAATAAATGATGGACAAATAAATGTACGTACAATTATACAGAGCTAAGATATTTCAACTAAATAATAAATATGCTTTTTTTTTAGCCGGTTAGCAGCGTCACGAGCATGAATCCTCATCGCCATGTTTTATTCAAGTGTTTCTCCTTCTGATGTTTTACTTGTTTTGATGCGTCACGTTCACGCTGCTTTTTATTCCTCTTGCCCCTCATCAAGTTAAAAAGGTGAGTCGACCACCTTCTCTCCTTGGAGGCTGTTTTTTTTTTACTTGTGTTTATTATTTATTCAAACAAAGCCATGAGCTGCAGAACAACAACAACAACAAAAGTAGTGGTACGTTTGTTTGTTTGTTTGTTTGTTTGTTTTTAAAGAGAACAAGCGTCACGCAGAATGAGTCTACCTGTGTGTGTGTGTGTGTGTGTGTGTGTGTGTGTGTGTGTGCGCGTGTGTGTGTGTGTGTGTGTGTGTGTGTGTGTGTGTGTGTGTGTGTGTGTGTGTGTGTGTGTGTGTGTGTGTGTGCGTGTGTGTGTGTGTGTGTGTGTGTGTGTGTGTGTGTGTGGTCTACTTTTTTTTATTTGTTATTATTTGTGTGCAGCTTGCTGCTGATGAAGTATTACGACAGTATTTGCAGTGTAGAGGTTAAAGGTCGGGCACTCTGGCAGCAGGGGCCAAAGGTCAGAGGTCATCCCCAGTCTACGGTGTATTGACACACTGGCGCACCAAGAAAAGAAAGTGAAAGTGAAAGTGAAAGTAGTAGAATAGTGCATATAGAGTCAGTAGGGTCAATGTGATGGTTTTCCCTTCAGAGAAATGAGGTGGATGTTGTCAGTCTGAGTCACTTTGACACTTTTGTAAGGAACTGCTTCTATTTGATTGTGTTCTCTGAAAATGTGTTTTGTTTCTTCAAAGTGTACAGTATATTTGGTGTGAGTGCTCAGGTCAATACACTTTGTATATATATATATATATATATATATACACATGTGTGTGTGTCTAAATGGTAGAAAAATAAAAACACAGTGAAAGATGATGTGTCTTTTGTTTTCTTAAATGTGAAAATAACCCATCCATCCATTTTCTACCGCTTGTCCCTTTCGGAGGGGTGCACACTGTTGGCATTGTCACGTGTGGGGTCGCAGCTCACTGCGGGGGTCGTTCCTCCCAAATGCAAAACGGATAACTCCGGACAAAGCGTGAGGTAGGAACATGATTTACCGTATTTTTCGGACTATAAGTCGCAGTTTTTTTCCATAGTTTGCGACTTATACTCAAGAGCATACTTGCCAACCTTGAGACCTCCGATTTAGGGAGGTGGGGAGTGGGGGGGGGGGGGCGTGGTCGGGGTGGGGCGTGGCTAAGAGAGGAGGAGTATATTTACAGCTAGAATTCACCAAGTCAAGTATTTCATATATATATATATATATATATATATATATATATATATATATAAGAAATACTTGACTTTCAGTGAATTCTAGCTATATATATACTTATTTTATTATATATATATATATATAAATATGTATATATATATTTATATAAATATATATATATATATATATATATATATATATATATATATATATATATATATATGTATGTGTGGGAAAAAAATCACAAGACTATTTCATCTCTACAGGCCTGTTTCATGGGGGGGGGGGGGGTACCCTCAATCATCAGGAGATTTTAATGGGAGCATTCGCATACCATGGTTTATATAGGGCACAGAGTGGGTGGGTACAGGCTGGCCTAGGGGCGTGGTGATTGGCTCATGTGTTACCTAGGAGGTGTTTCCGTCTGTGGCGGCATGCTGTTACAATTTCGCTGCGCTTGTTGAGGGATGACAGGTCTGGACGGTAAATAATAAACAGTTTCTCTTTCAAGCATAGGTTGCATCTTTTATTACCACTATTGTAAGGTGTGCTGGATGCAAGAATTTGCCATGTTATTGAATATTCAACATTATTGTCTTTGAGGTCCCAAATGTGTTTGCTGAGTTCTGTGGTATTTCGCAGGTTTTTGTTCCTGAAAGAAGCCTTGTGATTGTTCCATCTGGTTTTGAATTCTCCCTCGGTTAATCCTACATATGTGTCGGATGGGTTAATGTCCTTGCGTATTACCTTAGATTGGTAGACAACTGATGTTTGTAAGCACCCCCCGTTGAGAGGGCAATCAGGTTTCTTTCGACAGTTACATCCTTTGTTGGTTTTGGAGTCGCTCTGTCTGGGGGTCGACGGCTCATTTGCAATTGTTTTGTTGTGGTTTGAGATGATTTGTCGTATATTGTTCATACAGCTGTAGCTCAATTTAATGTTGTTCTTGTTGAATACTTTTCTTAGGGTGTTGTCTTTGGGAAAGTGTTTGTCAATCAGATTGAGGAATTTGTGTCCAATGTTCGTTGAGACGTTTTTGCTGTATGGGGGGTTGTACCAGATGATGTCGTTTCGTTTTCTGTTCTTTTTTGGCTGGTTTCCTGGCGTGGGTTCATAGGTGAGGGTATATATATATATATATATATATATATATATATATATATATATATATATATAAAAGAAATACTTGAATTTCAGTGTTCATTTATTTACACATATACACACACATAACACTCATCTACTCATTGTTGAGTTAAGGGTTGAATTGTCCATCCTTGTTCTATTCTCTGTCACTATTTTTCTAACCATGCTGAACACCCTTTCGCAGGTACCCAGAAAGGTTTCGAGTACCACCAAAAAAACTGAATCTCTGAAGACAGTATAAAAATCTGTGTTAAAGGTGTACAAATACTGTTTGTATAATAAGCATGTTATTGTTTACAAATGAGGGTTAAGAGTTCAGTACTAAAAAAAAAAAAAAGTGGCTTAAGTACAGTTTTTTAATTGAGCTGCTGCATTTTTTGGTTGGGTTGTTTATTTATTTTGAGTAACTTCTACATTTCTAAAAGGGGAGGAATGTAATAGAGTGATCTATGTTTGTCTGTTGCCATCTCCTGGTGAATGTTGGCTATAGCGTACTGGGGTTACTTTTTGGTTGGCCAACGATTTACGTGGTGTTGCGCGCCTGACGTCAAGTGTGTGAGTCTGTTCTGAAGTCTACAGTAAAGAGACGTACTTCATCCCCTCGCCTGGTTATTGCCTCCAACTCAATATATTACAACAACATTGCTGTTTACGGCAGACAAACTGCTTTACGGTAGAATAAAACATGACTGCTGTTGTTGTGTGTTGTTGCCGCGCTGGGAGGACGTTAATGAAACCGCCTAACAATAAACCCACATAAGAAACCAAGAACTCGCCCTCCATCATTCTACAGTTATAACGTGTTTGGGCAGGCACGCTGTTTATATTGTGGGAAAGCGGACGTGAATACAGGCTGTTGACACGTCACTCAGGTCCACATGGAGCTGGAGGGGGGCGTGGCTTCCAGCTCCGCCTGAATTTCGGGAGATTTTCGGGAGAAAATTTGTCCCGGGAAGTTTTCGGGAGAGGCGCTGAATTTCGGGAGTCTCCCGGAAAATCCGGGAGGGTTGGCAAGTATGCATCAGGAGCGACTTATGTCATGTCGCCACACCCTCACGTTCCCTACGATCCTCTTCATCCATCCATCTCACTGTCCCTTTATTTCAAGTGTCCACCATGAGTGCCCGAGCTTTCAGCCGCTCTGCCCCACATCTTTGGAACTCTTTACCACCAGACCTTCGCAACTTACATTCAATATCCCTCTTCAAATCAAGACTCAAAACACACCTATTCCTGACTGCTTATTGTTTGTAATTGTCAAGACTTGGTCCTGGGTGTTAGCTTTTCCAGGATGCAACGGAAAGTTGGCTCGGGCGAGACGGGAATGTGAGTACATTTTTTATTTAAAGACTATAACTACAAAACAAGGAAGTAAACAAAAGACGCGCACAATGGCGGAGAACAAACTATGAAAAACAAAAAGACTATAAACATGGAACAAAAACTTACTTTGGCATGGGACATGAAGCAGGATCTTAGAGGATGAAGAGTGTACATAAGCATAAATGTGGAGATGTCGTCAGAACGACAAACTGAAAAGAATGAACTTAAATACTATGGACATGATTAGTGAAAGCAGGTGCGTGACTCAAAACGTGAAACAGGTGCGTGACGTGACAGCTGAAAACTAATGGTTGCTATGGTGACAAAACAAAAGTGCACAAAAAGTCCAAAACCCAAAACGAACATGACCAAAACAAAAATATGATCACACAGACATGACAGTAATCATCTTTTCTTTTCTCTTTGTTGTTGTTTTTTTTATCCAATTTGATTTTATTGTTGTGATTTTGTACGGTGTCCTTGAGTGCCCAGAAAGGCGCCTTATAAATAAAATGTATTATTATTATTATTATGTGTGAAATGATGAACACAATAGCGTAAAATATCAAACAATATAATTGATCTCATTTAACGGACACATACAGAAGACCTGATTGGCAACCAGGAGCAGGTGTGTCTGGACTGCCAATCAGAGACAGGTGAGGTCGGCAGCGCAGTGAATTAATGAACTCCTATGATGCTTTGCATATGGTGAATGTTTATATTCATCTTGCAGAAAGCGAACCACCGAGTTTAAGTAAATAGTAGCATTTCCGTTTGGGCACTTAATACCATAGGGCCCTTTAGTACTGTACATGTGTGTGGATTGGATGAGTTCTCGCGGGAGAAAAGGCAATAAAATTGGACCTTGGTATGCCAAGGTGATGGCCCTATCCTTGAGAAGAGACTACATGTTTAGCCTAATGACAACATCTAAGATACGACTGGCATCTGTTGTCTCTTCAGTCACTTATGTTATGATCCGCCGCCGGGATCATGTTCAGTTTGGTTTTTGGACTCCCTCAGTTCCCGTTTTTGTGCACCCCTGGGGTTGTTTTCTGTTTCCATCGGTGTCTGATTGGTGTTCGGGAGGCTCACCTGTTCCCCGAGCACTAATCAGTAGCACTATTTGATACTGCCTTTTCCGGTCAGTCAGTCTGGTTTCCTAACTTGCTACACGCAACAGTTGGCGACTTTTGATTCCTGATACCTGGAGACTAGCTTCCACGCTAGGCTCTCT
>NC_084569.2:335000-415000 GCF_033978685.3 Nerophis lumbriciformis
GGACTCCATCAACATTTGTGTGGGTGTTGTTCACACTGGACTCCATCAACATGTGTGTAGGTGTTTTTCACACTGGACTCCAACATTTGTGTGGGTGTTGTTCACACTGGACTCCATCAACATTTGTGTGGGTGCTGTTCACACTGGACTCCATCAACATTTGTATGGGTGCTGTTCACACTGGACTCCATCAACAAGGAAATAACTGTCAGCTTTTACACTGAAAGTGGGTATTCCCTCCAAAGATGGCAGGTCAAATGAACTCAGTGTTGATGCTCAAAAGCAACATAGAAAAGCTTGTAAAAATCAACCAATCAAAGTTTAGCCCTTAATCACGAGTGTCTCAAAGGGCTGCACAAGCCACAACCGCATCCTGGGCTCAGATCCCACATCAGGGCAAGGAAAAACTCAACCCAATGGTATGACAATGAGAAACATTGGAGAGGACCGCAGATGTGGGGACCTCCATTAATAGTGAGAGTCCAGTCCATAGTGGATCTTGTTAATAGTGTGAGAGTCCAGTCCATAGTGGATCTAGTTAATAGTGTGAGACTCCAGTCCATAGTGGATCTAGTTAATAGTGTGAGAGTCCAGTCCATATTGGATCTAGTTGATAGTGTGAGAATCCAGTCCATAGTGGATCTTGTTAATAGTGTGAGAGTCCAGTCCATAGTGGATCTAACATAATAGTGTGAGAGTCCAGTCCATAGTGGATCTAACATAATACTGAGAGTCCAGTCCATAGTGGATCTAACATAATAGTGAGAGTCCAGTCCATAGTGGATCTAGCATAATAGTGAGAGTCCAGTCCATAGTGGATCTAACATAATAGTGTGAGAGTCCAGTCCATAGTGGATCTAACATAGTAGTGAGAGTCCAGTCCATAGTGGATCTAATATAATAGTGTGAGAGTCCAGTCCATAGTGGATCTAACATAATAGTGAGAGTCCAGTCCATAGTGGATCTAACATAATAGTGTGAGAGTCCAGTCCATAGTGGATCTAACATAATAGTGTGAGAGTCCAGTCCATAGTGGATCTAACATAATAGTGAGAGTCCAGTCCATAGTGGATCTAACATAATAGTGAGAGTCCAGTCCATAGTGGATCTAACACAATAGTGTGAGAGTCCAGTCCATAGTGGATCTAACATAATAGTGTGAGAGTCCAGTCCATAGTGGATCTAACATAATAGTGTGAGAGTCCAGTCCATAGTGGATCTAACATAATAGTGAGAGTCCAGTCCATAGTGGATCTAACATAATAGTGTGAGAGTCCAGTCCATAGTGGATCTAACATAATAGTGTGAGAGTCCAGTCCATAGTGGATCTAACATAATAGTGTGAGAGTCCAGTCCATAGTGGATCTAACATAATAGTGTGAGTCCAGTCCATAGTGGATCTAACATAATAGTGTGAGAGTCCAGTCCATAGTGGATCTAACATAATAGTGAGAGTCCAGTCCATAGTGGATCTAACATAATAGTGAGAGTCCAGTCCATAGTGGATCTAACATAATAGTGTGAGAGTCCAGTCCATAGTGGATCTAACATAATAGTGAGAGTCCAGTCCATAGTGGATCTAACATAATAGTGTGAGAGTCCAGTCCATAGTGGATCTAACATAATAGTGTGAGAGTCCAGTCTATAGTGGATCTAACATAATAGTGAGAGTCCAGTCCATAGTGGATCTAACATAATAGTGTGAGAGTCCAGTCCATAGTGGATCTAACATAATAGTGTGAGAGTCCAGTCCATAGTGGATCTAACATAATAGTGAGAGTCCAGTCCATAGTGGATCTAACATAATAGTGTGAGAGTCCAGTCCATAGTGGATCTAACATAATAGTGAGAGTCCAGTCCATAGTGGATCTAACATAATAGTGAGAGTCCAGTCCATAGTGGATCTAACATAATAGTGAGAGTCCAGTCCATAGTGGATCTAACATCATAGTGAGAGTCCAGTCCATAGTGGATCTAACATAATAGTGTGAGAGTCCAGTCCATAGTGGATCTAACATAATAGTGAGAGTCCAGTCCATAGTGGATCTAACATCATAGTGAGAGTCCAGTCCATAGTGGGGCCAGCAGGAGACAGGTCAACAGTGCAGAGACGTCCCCAACTGATGCACAGATGAGTGGTCCACCCTGGGTCATGACTTTGAACAGCTCGTGCAACATCTCGTAACCTCTCCACGCAGGAGAGGGGTGCAGCGCAGAAAAGAGACGGCAGATCAACTGGTCTAAAAGGGGGTCTATTTAAAGGCTAGAGTATACAAATGAGTTTTAAGATGGGACTTAAATGCTTCTACTGAGGTAGCATCTCTAACTGTTACTGCTAGAACATTCCATAGTACTGGAGCCCCAATAGAAAACGCTCTATAGCCCGCAGACTTTTTTTGGGCTCTGGGAATCACTAATAAGTCGGAGTTCTTCGATTGCAGATTTCTGGCCGGGACATATGGTACAATACAATCAGCAGTATTTTAGGGTTGTGTTTCCCAGGATGCAACAAACATGGTGAAGGCAGAGTGCAGGTAAGAAAAATAAGCAAGGTAACAAAGTAGAACAACAAAGCTAAAGGCTTACTTATCACAAGGAGAGACAAAGAAAGGCAATCAAAGGTCAGACCGGAGCATGATTGGTTTGGATCACTAATCAGCAACCTGACACAGGTGTGACGTCACAGCAGGATGACCAATGGAGCAACCAAAATAGGAGCGCAAGATTATAACTAAATGTTACATACGGAGAAATAACCTAAATACAAAAGCAGTGAAGTTGTCACGTTGCGTAAATGGTCAATAAAAAGAGAATAAATCAACTTATATTCAATTGAATAGACTGCAAAGACAAGATATTTCATGTTCACACTGACAAACTTTGTTAGTTTTAGCAAATAATCGTGAACTTAGAATGTTCATCACTACATCACAATGTTTTCTCATTGGCATTTAACCTGAGTTCATGTACAAGCATACTTGCCAACCCTCCCGAATTTTCCGGGAGACTCCCGAAATTCAGCGCCTCTCCCGAAAACCTCCCGGGACAAATATTCTCCCCAAAATCTCCCGATTTTCAGCCGGAGCTGGAGGCCACGCCCCCTCCAGCTCCATGCGGACCTGAGTGAGGACAGCCTTTTTTCATGACGGGAGGACAACAGGGTGACAAGAACTAAATCATCCAGACTAGAGTTACATTGTAGTATTATGTTTATCTTACCTAAAAATAAATATATTTATTAATTTAAAAAAACAAAAAACAACTAAATAAATGTTTACTATATTTTGCTAAAAACATCAAAATTAATTGTATTTTAATTTGTATTTTTTCTGACTCCTTATTACATCCAGCCATAGAATTATACATTAAAATAAACATATTTGAAATAATTAATTTTAAATTATCATAATAATTCATTTAAAATGACCATATTTAATTATTAAAATAATTGCTTGTTTATCAACAACTTTAGCATTTTATTCATTACATTTTGAAGCTCTCAGAAGCCAAGTTATGTTATATTCCTTAAGATTTATTTATGCAAGTTTGAAGTATCAATTATCTAAACACAGTTTGTTTGCATATTTTCAGGATATATATATATATATATATATACATATGCATGAAATACTTCCATCCATCCATCCATTTTCTACCGCTTATTCCCTTTGGGGTAGCGGGGGGCGCTGGAGCCTATCTCAGCTACAATCGGGCGGAAGGCGGCGTACACCCTGGACAAGTCGCCACCTCATCGCAGGGCGCATGAAATACTTGACTTGGTGAATTCTAGCTGTCAATATACTCCTCCCCTCTTAACCACGCCCCGAACCACGCCCCGCCCCATCCCCGACCACGCCCCCACCTCCCGAAATTGAAGGTCTCAAGGTTGGCAAGTATGTGTACAAGATAGTTTTCTCATTGGCATTTAATCTGAGTTAATGTAGAAGATCTCAGCTGCTTTGCCAGGGTAAACAAGTAGAGCTCTAACAAGTTCACAACATAAACATTTGCATCAAGTTGCAACGCAGATATTTGAAATGTTCTCAGTTGAGCGACACGAGATAAAAATATAATGAACTTTGCTGACCTCTGGCGGCAAGGAGCGGTACTACAACTAATTATTTAGGATAGCTGCTGTACCTCATTAAAACAAAAAATATGTATTTTATCTTTTTTGTAATGAGAATTTAAATAGTAAAAAAGTGCATGATTAGGTTGAGAAACATGAATAAATCATCTTAATGCATACCTGCCAACTTTTGAAATCAGAAAAACCTAGTAGCCAGGGTCCAGGGGCCACAGGCCCCGGTAGGTCCAGGACAAAGTCCTGGTGGGGGGTTCAGCTTCGCCCCCCGACGCAAAATGATTATTAGCATTCAGACAGGTTAAAATGTTGCTAAAACCATCACTTTTCTATCAGTCACAGTGACTTTTCAAAACAAAAATATTACAGCAAAAATCATATGGGTTGATTGACATGTTTATTCTGTAAGCTAACTTCAATAGTTTGAAATTATTTTGACAGTTAATGCCAGTTATCCTGTGATTGTAAATGTATTCAAAATCTTTTGACATTAACTTTATATGTTGAAACTTTCAACAACTTGAAAGAATAAGATTTTTGAGAGTATTTGGTTCAAATTACACAATATAAATAAGACATGTCATTATTGATATTGCAGACATTATTGTAACAAGAAACTTCAGGTCGAAATTTTGGTTTATTAAAGAAATATAAATAAAAATAAATATAAAACTTCATGACGACATTTTTCAAATTAATAAAGAGTAATACAATAGTATGATAGTTATATGTTACTTGTTTTGAACATGTTATCGTTATCACAAATAAAAAGATATACTGTACACAGAAATTATTTTTGATTTGATTTATTGTTTATGTAATAAAAGATTTACTTAAAATGTTATGTTTTGTGAGTTTTGTTATGCTACGAACTGTACTTACCGGCGATGTAAACCGAAGGAGACATTTCCGTAATGAAAGCTGCAACACCCTTTTTAGATCCCATCATCACTGCAGCATTATCGGCAGCAAAGCAAACCAAATTCTGCCAAGGAATTTCGTTTGAGTCTATTTCTTCCGCGAGTATTTTGTAAATGTTTTCGCCTGTGGAAGCCGTATTGCATTCCCTCAAAGACAGAAGTACTGACAATACTTTTCCAATGTCGTCATCGAAATATGGAACACAAATGGGGTACAGTTTTACATGGTCATAATCGGTGCTGCCGTCAGTCGACATGCTAAATGGTTCCGTCTTCATGACATCGGCGATACTTTTTGAGGATTCTGTTCCAAGACACTGAATAATGTTTGATGTTTTGGTTCGACCACATCCATATTTTTTGGCGATTTTCGAGTCGGGAAACATTTTCCGAAATAACTGTCCCATGTGATCAGCCAGTGCGATTGGAAGTCCATGCTCAATTATTGCCTCCGTAAATAAAACTTCGGCATTTATCACATCCAAAGAATCTGTTTGGGCGACGAAAAACGTTGAAAGTTTTCCACTTGTATCGCTAGCAACGGCATTAGACTTGTGTTTTTTTGTCCCAACGTGGTCTTTTACATCGCTAATTCCTCCGTGTCCGATCGAAAAATCTTGTCTGCACAAGGTGCAATTCGCGTAGTTTTCACCCTTTTTGGAACGGATAATTATTCCCGGATAGGCTTTTGAATATTCTTCACGGAATGACTGCAGTTTTCTTTTCGGTTTAAGACTCGTTTGCGATTTTTCTCCGGCTGATTCCATGATCGTTCGCTCGTTTGGAAACAATGGCAACTGGTGCCTCGTGCTTGGCAGCGGTGCTATAAATAGCCTCGCGCATGGCATTCGGAATGGCTCGATAGGAAGTTACGGGAAGCAGTGTCGATTGTCATTGTTGTTACGCGATTTCGTGAATAAAACTTTAAAAAAAAAATTTTTTTTAAATGAATGAAAAACCGTATTTTTTTATCACTGCAACCGTAACCCGGAATAGGTTGATGAAAACCGTACTAATTACGGGAAAACCGGAGTAGTTGGCAGGTATGTTAATGTAATTGCAGTCCATTGCATTATCTCCGTAAAAGCTTTACTTTTTGATGTTACATTAAACGTGTACTTTAAGGGTTAAGGTTGGATATAAAACATGTATAGGAAGAAGAAGACAAAGAAAATGATATCTCATCTTTTTTAATTGACATTTCCAACAAACAACAGCTCTGCCATTCCCTCAATCAAAGCTGCTTTTCCAACATGACTTCAGACTCGACGGGGGGCGGCTCGGAGGTTATTGGTCAAAAGTTCAGTCTCCCTTGTTCCGCCCCCGGCGACGGGTGTGGAAAGACCGCCTTGATTTAGTCTTCCTTGTCACGTAAAATACAAAAAAATTGGAGCAGGTGCGTGACTAACGTGAGGGCATCTACTCCAAGACCACCGTGCCACCTGCTGCCTGCAACGCTGCCTTCAGCTTCTCTGCCTCGTCTTTAGGAACATTGGCACGGATCTCCTGGGGAAGAGACTCCACTAGTTTCTTGGCCTGGTGTAGCACACACAACAAAAGGTGCGGTTAGTGTGCAATACAGTAATGATTATAATAACAATAATAGTTTTTATTTGTAAAAAGCATTTTACATTGAGCAAACAACCTCAAAGTGCTACAGTGTATTAAAAAAATAATACAAAATTAAAGCTGCAAGCAGCATTGGTCGGGCCCGCGTATTTGGCAGGTGCTAGTCCTAAGTGTCCCAATACTTTTGTCTACTTTTAGTCTGAAGTGTCCCAAGACTTTTGTCTAGTGTACCTACCTTGTCTGCATTGTGTGGGCACGTTGGTGCTTCCTGCTTTTAAGCAGCCATCTTAAAAAAACAGCAGCACAGCGGGTCTTTGAAGGGTCATAAAATCAAAACCGGAGCAGGTATTAAAACGCTGTTCTGTTATTTTATACACAAGGGTTTAATCTCTCTCCTGTGTTAGTTTGAAGCCGAAACGACAAACGCGCTCAGAGGAGATAGTTTTTGAAGGAAGGTGACCGGTTTTTACAAAAAATTTGTTTTGAAGGGGGAAAAGCAAACTTCCTGTTGATTTTTGCTGGGGGTTGTCAATTTATGAAATGTAGGTCTAAGTGAGACCTGCATAGAGGTTTTTGTTTCATGTCTCTCCGACCTTCCCAGGGAGAGTTACAGGCAGTTTTGTCAGTTTTTTCATCCGAGGAGCAGTTTTTTGTGCGTTTCATTAAAAAATTGCGCTAGAGCACAATTTTGAGATTTGGGGTTAGGTTTTTTTTATTAGATCACAATTTTTGCCAGTCCTGATGTTTGTGTTCAGTTCGGTGAGTTTTGAAGCATGTCAAGGGGGTCAAATTACAGCTCAAAGAGGCAAAAGTGACTGTTTTTAGTACTTTTTTGTCTTGAAGGGGGAATTGCCAACTTCCTGTTGATTTTTGCCCGAGAATATACTATTATGAAATCTAGGTCTAAGTCACACCTACATAAAGGTTTTTGTTTCATGTCTCTCCGACCTTCCTAGTGGGAGTTACAGGCAGTCTAGTTTTTTTTTTCCGTAGGGGGCGCTAGAGCGCAATTTTGAGTTTTGTGGTTCGTTTTTTTTTTAAAAAGGCAATTTTCGCAGGTCCTGATGTGTGGGTCAAATATGGTGAGTTTTGAAGCATGTTAAGTGGGTCAAATTACAGTTTAAAGTGGCGGCGGAAAAATAAAGAATAAAGAATAATAAAACCTTACAAATTCAATAGGTCCTTATGTCCCATTGCATAAGGACTCTTTTTGGGAGTCCTTATACAATGGGCCATGCGGGCCCTAATAAAAACTAGAACAGCTTAATAGCTAGAACTAGTATGCATATCTAAAAAAAAAAAAAAGGCTTTTTTAAAAGCATCCACAGTCTGTGGTACCCTCAGGTGGTCAGGGAGAGCGTTCCACAGACTGGGAGCGGCGGAGCAGAAAGCCCGGTTTCCCATAGTTCGGAGCTTTGTCCTCGGAGGTTGGAGGAGGTTAGCCTGTCCGGAGCGGAGGTGTGGTGTGGAGGATTTGGGGGTGAGCAGTTCTTTGAGGTAGAGGGGGGCATTTCCATGGAAGCACTGGTGGGTTAGCAGGGAGACTTTGAATTCAAAGGGATTTGAGAGTTGGTGTGATGTGGTGGTATATCTCATCAGGATTCTAGCAGCACTATTCTGTAAGCACTGCAGTACAGTTTCTTACCAGAAGAAATAATCAGTGGCCAAAAATGGATTTTACTGAGGGCTCACTAAATGGCACATTCACAACTTCACGAGGAGAAAGTGCCAGATGCTTGTGTTGTTTTCGGCTGTATGAATCCTTCAAATCTTGCAGAGGATAAAAGTTCAAATAAAAGTTTCTTCAGAGTTCCTAGAAAGGTCATTAAAAAGGGCGGAAGAGTGCAGGATTTTACAAAACAAGCTCACACTCCTGTCAAAGAATGCACTGATCACTTCATTAAACGTTTGTTTGATATACTTTTAATCTTCATTCATTCCCATTTAAGTATTATCTTAATAGTAGAGATGTCCGATAATGGCTTTTTTGCTGATAGCCGATATTGTCCAACTCTTAATGACCAATTCCGATATCAAGCGATACCGATACCACAGTGGTGGAATGAACACATTATTATGCCTAATGTTGTTGTGATGCCCCGCTGGATGCATTAAACAATGTAACAAGGTTTTGCAAAATAAATCAACTCAAGTTATGGAACAAAATGCCAACATGGCACTGCCATATTTATTATTGAAGTCACTAAGTGCATTATTTTTTTTAACATGCCTCAAAACAGCAGCTTGGAATTTGGAACATGCTCTCCCTGAGAGAGCATGAGGAGGTTGAGGTGGGGAAAGGGGTAGCGGGGGGTGTATATTGTAGCGTACCGGAAGAGTTAGTGCTGCAAGGGGTTCTGGGTATTTGTTCTGTTGTGTTTATGTTGTGTTACGGTGTGGTTGTTCTCCCGAAATGTGTTTGTCATTCTTGTTTGGTGTGGGTTCACATACCGTATTTTCCGCACTATAAGCCGCCCCGGGTTATTAGCCGCACCTTCAATGAATGGCATATTTCAAAACTTTGTCCACCTACCGTATTTTCCGCACTATAAGGCGCACCTAAAAACCACAAACTTTCTCAAAAGCTGACAGTGCGCCTTATAACCCGGTGCGCTTTATATATGGATAAATATTAAGATTCATTTTCATAAAGTTTAGGTCTCGCAACTACGGTAAACAGCCGCCATCTTTTTCCCCCGTAGAAGAAGCGCGCGGTGCATGCTGGGATATGTGACGTTTCATTTCCATTTGTGTGTTTATGTAAAGACCCCAAAATGGCTCCTATTAAGTGTGTTGTCTGTCTAATTATAAATAATGCAGACGAGGCGTGTTAACTGAGTTCTCAACGTTTTCTCACAGCGTGCTCATAACCACATTCTAACTGCCAGCATACAACAACGCTTCTCAGGGCTACCGCGCATGCTCGTAACTATCGTTGCATGCTGGGTAGTGTAGTTGTTATATTTGCTAGCTCATAACAGCACATTGAGAGACACGCTTACGCGCTTAATTCAATACTCGCCGTCATTCCGGGTGGATTGACAAAAGACCTCCAGCCGCTAGATATTGGTGTCAACAGGGCATTCGAAGCTAGACTGCTAACTGCGTGGGAACAATGGAAGACAGAAGGCGAACACACCTTCACTAAGACGAGGAGGCAGCGCCAGACGACGCCAACATCTGCCAGTGGATCGTAAATTTGCCCAACTTTTCACTTCGGACACCGAAGACGAAGGATTTACGAATGAAGAATAACTTCAGAAGGTGAGCGCTATGTTTATTTTGTGTGTTGTGACATTAACGTTCGAGCAACATTATGTTGCTATTGCTCTGCACTATTTTGAATTTTACTATGTTTGTGATTGCACATTTGCGTACATTTTGGGAGTGAACAGAGTTGTTAGAACGCTGGTTTTTAATATATTATTAAAGTTTGACTGACCTATCTGACTGTTTTTTTGACATTCCCTTTAGCGCAGCGTAGGCGCGGCTTATAGTCCGGGGCGGCTTATTGGTGGACAAAGTTATGAAATATGTAATTCATTGAAGGTGCGGCTAATAATCCGGTGCGCCTTATAGTGCGGAAAATACGGTATAAGCCGCCTCGGACTATAAGCCGCGCCTACGCTGCGCTAAAGGGAATGTCAAAAAAACAGTCAGATAGGTCAGTCAAACTTTAATAATATATTAAAAACCAGCGTTCTAACAACTCTGTTCACTCCCAAAATGTACGCAAATGTGCAATCACAAACATAGTAAAATTCAAAATAGTGCAGAGCAATAGCAACATAATGTTGCTCGAACGTTAATGTCACAACACACAAAATAAACATAGCGCTCACTTTCTGAAGTTATTCTTCATTCGTAAATCCTTCGAATTCTTCGTCTTCGGTGTCCGAATTGAAAAGTGTGTGTATAAGGTAAGACATATTATCTGGCACTTTGTTTCGCAATATTATGCAAACACATCTTTTCTTACCTTCTGGTACCTGCTGATCTGTATTTGGGATCTCTATAAATCCTGAAAAATTGTGCAAGTCCGCCTTTGTAGTCCGTGACGACACCGTAGTCTATAAGCGTCTTTTCATGAACCGAAAACACCAAGAAGCACCACCTTTAAAATCATCCAGGTGGAGTTCGCTTGCTAGCGTTGTTGCTTTCATTCGAATAGTGATGGTGCTGACACTTCTGCTTGCTGCTCTCTGCTCAACAACCCACTGTTCCAGTTTGTCCTCCAACAGTTGCCATCTTGCTTTGTTCCCTCGGAAACTCTGTTTTGTCTTCTTTACCTGGCGCAGGTCATCTTCTTGCTTCCTCCACCTACGCACCATTGAATCATTTATGTTATATTCTCTTGCTGCTGCTCTATTTCCGTGTTCTTCGGCATGACTTATTGCCTTAAGTTTAAATTCTGCGTTATACGCGTGTCGCTTAGTAGGAGCCATTTTGTGGTCTGGTCTTTACAGATGTAAGCACACAAAGGAAATGAAACGAAAATCCGCGCGCTTCTTCTTCTTCCGGGGGCGGGTGGTTGCTTACAGTAGAAGAAGAAGCGCTTCCTGTTCTATGGGGGCGGGTGCTTACCTTGGCGGTTGCTTGCGTAGAAGAAGAAGCGCTTCCTGTTCTACCGGGAAAAAAGATGGCGGCTGTTTACGGAAGTTGCGAGACCGAAACTTTATGAAAATGAATCTTAATATTTATCCATATATAAAGCGCACCGGCTTATAAGCCGCACTGTCAGCTTTTGAGTAAATTTGTGGTTTTTAGGTGCGGCTAATGGTGCGGAAAATACGGTATTTGTAACAGTGTTTAAAGTTGTTTATACGGCCACCCACAGTGTGACCTGTATGGGTATTGACCAAGTATGCCTTGCATTCACTTATGTGTGTGAAAAGCCGTAGATATGTGATTGGGCTGGCACGTAAAGGCAGTGCCTTTAAGGTTTATTGGCGCTCTGTACTTCTCCCTACGTCCGTGTACACAGAGGTGTTTTAAAAAGTCATACATTTTACTCTTTGAAACCGATACCGATCATTTCCGATATCACATTTTAAAGCATTTATCAGTCCGATATTATCGGACATCTCTACTTAATAGTATTTGTATTTCTTAAGCACGTTTGCTACGAGTGTTTGGAAAAGCACCAACTCGGCGAGTCTGAATAAAAGAAAGCAAATGTGAGCAAAACCTAAAAGCTTTCACTGCAAAAACTGAAATGTAAGTAAGATGAAATATGTCAAATAAGGGTGATATTTGCTTATTTTCTGTCTGATAAGATCATTCTTCTCACTAAGCAGATTTTATGTTCGAGTGTTTTACTTTTTTTAAGTGTTTTGGTCCTAAATGATCTCAGTAAGATATTACAGCTTGTTGCTGAGATGTGATGACCTATATTGAGTAAGGCTGAAACGACGCGTCGACGTAGTCGACGTCATCGGTTACGTAAATACGTCGACGCCGTTTTTGTGCGTCGGCGCGTCGCATATTTACGTCACACTACTGTCATGGCGGAGCGCAAAGCAGACGATGCGAGCGAGGGGAAAAAAGCACGCCAAAAGTCGTCAAAAGTGTGGGAGTATTTCAATAAACGGCCTAATAATGTTGTTGTATGCACACTGTGTCGAGCGGAAATGGCCTATCATAGCAGCACAACGGCTATGAAGGAACATTTGAAAAGAAAACCCCCGACAGCGTTCTTGCCATCACCATCAACAAGTCAATCGTCCGCGTGCGTATACGTTGTCATTATTACACAAAAACATGAATGTGTCATTTGTATCTGCGTTGTAAATTCATAAACTAAAGCACCGTTTCGCTCTGAGAGGCGCGTTTGGCGTGCCTGTTCAGTGTTTACAAAGACGCGCTCCTCTAACGCTGTGGAGAGGCGGCGGCGGCCAGCGAGCGGCGAGGCGGGGCGCGCCGGGAGCAATCGTGCCCAGGTGCGCGATCCGCGCAGTTGGAAGAGAAAAGACTTTGTGTAAAATTAAAAGATTGTAAACCTGGCAAAGCCGTCTGGCGTTCAGTCTGTCGGTCCTGAAAGAACCCCACGGCACAAGACGTGTCACAAACGCTAACGTTAATTAGTTGTGCAAATACCTTTTACAACATTAACAGTTACATATACTATGTACTAACCAACAATTAACTTTCACTTTAATCATACTATCATTGTTGTGTTATTAAGCAAAATAAGCAATACTTTTACTTTTGTTGAAATGTTTACACTGTACACTTTTTTGTATTGGATGTTTAGCTTTATTTTTGCACATTTTAGCAAATAAGCAATACTTTTACTTTTGTTGAAATGTTTACACTTGTTACAGAATATTTCCATTTTGCACTTTTTTGTATTGGATGTTTATCTTTATTTTTGCACATTTTAAAGCAAAATAAGCAATACTTTTACTTTTGAAATGCTTATACTATTCCAGAATATTAAGATTTGCACTGGATGTTTACTTTTATATTTGCACATTAAAAAGCAAATAAGCTACTTTTAATTTTGTTAAATGTTAAAAGTTTTAAATGTTTACATTGTTACAGAATATTTTGTCATGTTGTTGTCAATGTTGACTGAGTGGCCATACTTTTTTTTTTGTAAATAAAAGCCATGCCTTTTGAAAAAACTGGCCTACATTTATTTTTTCCTCTTCATTTTAAATTAAAAAAAAATCGGTAAAAGGAAAAATAATCTATAGATTAATCGAAAAAATAATCTATAGATTAACCGATTAATCGAAAAAAAAATAATCTATAGATTAATCGATAGAAAAATAATCGTTAGCTGCAGCCCTAATATTGAGTAAAACATGCTTGAAACTAGAATATCAAGTGTTGCAAAGCTGTGTCATCAACACTCACAAGTATTAAACTACTTTTTTAAAGTCATCATTTCTTATTTCAAGCATGAAATAAAAAATCATGACTTTGACACAATTGTGTCTCATAATTAAAACAGATGACAGCCAAATGGACTTTGCTGTTTTATTTTCAATGAAACAATAGAAAATAGGTCCTCATATAGTAGTACAGTTGGCACAGTACAGTAAACTGACAGTTAATATTTAAACATTTAACATTATTAACAATTTTGAACAGAAATAGTTCATGCACATTCAGATAAATTCTTCAAAATTCCAATTAAAAACATTTTGGCCGGGGGTCAGGCTGTATATATGCGCACTAATTGACTGAAAGAGCACACACTTGGCGCGATGATGTCATGTTATCCATGGAAAAATGCATTTTTAGACCATATGATTCGCCTGAGCGGCTAGGAGACCCCGAGAGTAACAAGATGTTGCCTTGTTGCCTTTCCATTAAGAACAATAAACTAGTTTTTAGTTTGCTGGTTTCAAGCATGATGCCGAGTGCATATCATTATGTCAAGATAATGACACTAGCATTTACGAATATTTTTCAACATATTGAGCAAAAAGGTCTCTTTTTTTAATTTTTCTACCAAGAAAAGTGCACTTATTAGTGAGAATATACTTATTTTAAAGGGGAACATTATCACCAGACCTATGTAAGCGTCAATATATACCTTGATGTTGCAGAAAAAAGACCATATATTTTTTTAACCGATTTTTGAACTCTAAATGGGTGAATTTTGGCGAATTAAACGCCTTTCTATTATTCGCTTTCGGAGCGATGACGTCACAACGTGACGTCACATCGGGAAGCAATCCGCTATTTTCTCAAACACCGAGTCAAATCAACTCTGTTATTTTCCGTTTTTTCGACTGTTTTCCGTACCTTGGAGACATCATGCCTCGTCGGTGTGTTGTCGGAGGGTGTAACAACACTAACAGGGACGGATTCAAGTTGCACCAGTGGCCCAAAGATGTGAAAGTGGCAAGAAATTGGACGAAATTTGTTCCGCACACTTTACCGACGAAAGCTATGCTACGACAGAGATGGCAAGAATGTGTGGATATCCTGCGACACTCAAAGCAGATGCATTTCCAACCATAAAGTCAAAGAAATCTGCCGCCAGACCCCCATTGAATCTGCCGGAGTGTGTGAGCAATTCAGGGACAAAGGACCTCGCTAGCACGGCAAGCAATGGCGGCAGTTTGTTCCCGCAGACGAGCGAGCTAAACCCCCTGGATGTCTTGGCTCACACCGTCCCTTATGCCACCGAAGATGATCAAGAGAAGAATATCGACCCTAGCTTCCCTGGCCTGCTGACATCAACTCCAAAACTGGACAGATCAGCTTTCAGGAAAAGAGAGCGGATGAGGGTATGTCTACAGAATATATTAATTGATGAAAACTGGGCTGTCTGCACTCTCAAAGTGCATGTTGTTGCCAAATGTATTTCATATGCTGTAAACCTAGTTCATAGTTGTTAGTTTCCTTTAATGCCAAACAAACACATACCAATCGTTGGTTAGAAGGCGATCGCCGAATTCGTCCTCGCTTTCTCCCGTGTCGCTGGCTGTCGTGTCGCTTTCGTGGGTTTCGCTTGCATACGGTTCAAACCGATATGGCTCAATAGCTTCAGTTTCTTCTTCAATTTGGTTTTCGCTACCTGCCTCCACACTACAACCATCCGTTTCAATACATGCGTAATCTGTTGAATCGCTTAAGCCGCTGAAATCCGAGTCTGAATCCGAGCTAATGTCGCTATAGCTTGCTGTTCTATCCGCCATGTTTGTTTGTGTTGGCATCACTATGTGACGTCACAGGAAAATGGACGGGTGTATATAACGATGGTTAAAATCAGGCACTTTGAAGCTTTTCTTAGGGATATTGCGTAATGGGTAAAATTTTGAAAAAAACTTCGAAAAATATAATAAGCCACTGGGAACTGATTTTTAATGGTTTTAACCTGTCTGAAATTGTGATAATGTTCCCCTTTAAGCTATTTTGGGTTCATTGAGGTTAGCTAATTTGACTTGTTTTGGAATGTCTTGACGAGCCAAATTTTCTTGTTCTATTGGCAGATAATTTTGCTTAGTTCAAATAAAATACCCCTCATTTTTGTATTTTTAGGGCCCGCATGGCCCATTGCATAAGGACTCCCTGTGGGAGTCCTTATGCAATGGGACATAAGGACCTATTGAATTTGTAAGGTTTTATTCTTTATTATTATTATTATTCTTCCGCAACTTTGCGCTGTAATTTGACCCCCTTAACATACTTTAAAACTCACCAAATTTTACACACACATCAGTAATATACGGCAAAACTTTTTATCAAAAAACCAAACCTCAAAACTCAAAATTGCGCTCTAGCGCCCCCTACGAAAAAAAAAAAAAACTAGACTGCCTGTAACTCCCACTAGGAAGGTCGGAGAGACATGAAACAAAAACCTTTATGTAGGTGTGACTTAGACCTAGATTTCATAATAGCATATTCTCGGGCAAAAATCAACAGGAAGTTGGCAATTCCCCCTTCAAGACAAAAAAGTACTGAAAACAGTAACTTTTGCCTCTTTGAGCTGTATTTTCACCCTCTTAACATGCTTCAAAACTCACCAAACTGAACACACACATCAGGACTGGCAAAAATTGCGATCTAATAAAAAACCTAACCCCAAATCTCAAAATTTTTAAATAAAACGCAGAAAAAACTGCTCCTCGGAAGAAAAAAATGACAAAACTGCCTGTAACTCCCACTGGGAAGGTCGGAGAGACATGAAACAAAAACCTCTATGTAGGTCTCACTTAGACCTACATTTCATATCTTGACAACCCCCAGCAAAAATCAACAGGAAGTTTGCAATTTCCCCTTCAAAACACATTTTTTTTTATAAACCGGTCACTTCTCTTCAAACATTATCTCCTCTGAGCGCGTTTGTCAAAATAACACAGGAGAGAGATTGAACCCTTCCAAATAAAAGTTATCGAAATAATTTTTCTAACTGCTCCGGTTTTGATTTTATGACCCTTCAAAGAACCGCTGTGCTGATGCTGCTGCGCTGCTGTTTTTTTAAGATGGCTGCTTAAAAGCAGGAAGCACCAACGTGCCCACACAATGCAGACAAGGTAGGTACACTAGACAAAAGTCTTGGGACACTTCAGACTAAAAGTAGACAAAAGTATTGGGACACTTGGGACTAAAACTTGACAAAAGTATTGGGACACTTAGGACTAGCACCTGCCAAATACGCGGGCCCAACCAATGCTGCTTGCAGCTTTAATTTTTTCTTGTTTTTGAACACTGACTTTTTGCAGTGTTCAGCATATACACATGGAGACATAATGAAAGTATAAGCACAATAACGTATTATTTCCATTAAAAAAAAAAGACTTACCTGCACCAGATTCAAGCCTTGGATGCAGTTCTTCACCTCCTTTATGAGCTTGACTTTTTCAGCGGTGTTGAGTTCAGTGAGCTTGACAGTGAAGTGAGTCTGCTCCTTCTTGACGGGTGCTTCTTCCTCTTCTACGGCCTGAGCGGGACACATTCACAATGAATGGAAGGGAGACCTCCACCAAGGCTGAGCAGCCATGTCAGATGCTTGCCTCGAGCTTTATGACTAATGTGTCGACATTTAAAATTGCCACCTAATTAAAATGATCGTTTAAAGACAAGTCAGTGTTAGAATAATTGTTTCTAAGTTATCACAAAAACTTAAGTGTTACATTGAGGGCCCGGTGAGAAGCAAAAGCTGTCTTTGAACCTACCAAGAAGAAGGCTTGTAAAACTCCACTGTAGGGGGAATCAACATGAAGGTGTTTGTTTCTTTCATGTATTGTAATCAACAGAAAGATATTGTCTGACCCAAGAACTACAACAGCGAAGAGGAAGCAGGACCAGACTCCCCTCCAGAAACCTCTTTTACGAACCGACCTTTTCTGTGAACTGTTTACGACCCTCGTCCCTTAGAAACAGCTGTGGCCATGCGGTCAGGGAAGGTCCAAATAAAAGAAGGAGGCGTGCAAGCGTGCTGGAGACTGTACAAGAGTACAGACCAGACGTTTCGCCTCAAATTGAGCCAAATTTAATTCTGTCTCTGTTTGATTCTTTGCTTCTTGTCCTGTTTAATAGATGTCATCAGTGTTTGAACCTGACAGTCAGGAAATATGCAAACTATGTACGGCCTCCTATCTTTGTCCAATGCTCGCAACTTCCCCGCACATTTTGGTCAATCGCTGTCATTTTCGCCAATCGAATAAATATTTGAGTGGTGCTAAAACTGTCGAATCCAGTTCTTCTCAAGTAATTGGTAGGGCCCGCTGGTGTGATGCCATGTAACTGAGGAACATACTTTCAGTACAATGCTTCAAAACCCACTTCCAAAATATGTCCACTACAAAACGTGCTCATTAATCCTGACTTCCTCATTTTGATTTAAAAAAACATGTTTTGTAGTTTGAAGTGTTTTTTTAATGTTGCTGATTAATTTGAATGTATTATTAGGCTTGCAAAATTCCAGGAATATTCAAAGTTGGAAACTTTCCATGGGAATTAACGGGAATAAACATTGAATGCAACATGCTAGATCTTGCAGCATGATTATTAGCTAAAACAACCTGATATTAATAAACCTCTCAAGGCCCAAGCTGTTTGTTTACATGCTTTTTTTTATTTCTCTTTGCTATTTGGACTTATTGGACCCTAATTAGAATAAAAACTAAGAATCATCTTTTGATATGATGTACTTAGTCCATAAGTACACAAACGTGTACTTCATGTTTAGTGACATGCTAATTCTTATATTTACCGTACACTTTTTTTTCCAAATTCCATTGTATGTTATACTCTTCTGACACCACCAGATGGCAGTATAAGTGTCCACATAAGCGGCCATAAGGCCCCAATTCAGTAGTGTACACAATTGAGGAAATAAGAGCTAAAAGGTGCTGTCCACGCATGTGGCCACTAAGCCTTTAGAGGTTTTAATGCAAATTCAGTAGAATTTCAACCCTTCACTGTGCATTCCCCCATCACATGCACAGATAATTCCCAGCATGCTACACACTACAGCAGGGCTATTGAGGCCACACTAGTATTTGAGCCCAAGGACTTCATCCAGTCAGGTAAGTGTTGATGAGGTAAATATATTTGATCTGTGGTATTTAAGTGTAATTGCTTGTTTCTGTATGACTGTAGACTACTCCAGCAGACTTACACTCAAGCTAGCTAGCTGTTCCTGCACTTGTTAAATGATTTTGGGGCCAATATCTCTAGCTAGATAGGTTTATGTACCACCACAGTCTCGTAATGAACCGAAAATATTTCTCTGTTAGCCGTGATGCTAATTTTCTCTATGTTAAATCCCATTCCTTTATGCTAACAACGTTAGCGATCCGAATTGACCTTTTTTGTGATGTGTAAAGTTCAACTGGCAAATGCTAAATGAAAAGGTGTAGTTTCCTCTGCCATTCTGTTGTCATACAAGAATGTAGCTTATAGTTTGATTTAGCATGTTGATTGACTGTTCATTTATTCATCTGGCCTGTTTCTATTCATTTGTCCATCAGTCAAATATTTTTAAAGACTACTCCAATTGTTTAGCTGACTATTTATATCTGTGTGTGGCATTTCATTAGTGTTTTACAAGAATAAATAAATACAAAGAGAATAATGCCACGTACACCATCTGATGTGTGGAGACATTTCACCCCCACCAATGTAGGCAGAAAGGCGGAGTACATTTGCAAATACTGTGCAAAGAGCTACGTCAAAAATGCCACAAAAATGCAGCAGCATATAGACAAGTGCCCTCGCAAAAAGCCGCTGCCTGACCAGGGCTCAGACAATCTGCAGAGACTCCTCCCACCCCCACCAAGGACTGTTTTCACTGCTGGACTCTAGAAAGAGGTTCCGCAGCCTCTGTAGCAGAACCTCCAGGTTCTGTAACAGCTTCTTCCCTCAGGCCGTAAGACTCTTGAACGCATCATAATAATCCCCTCAATTCCCCCCCAAAATGGATTAAGTGGCTGGAATATAAAGACAATACAACATACATCCATAAACGTGGATGCATATGCAAAACTGCAATATATTTATCTGTACAGTAATCTATTTATTTATATATGCACCTTATTGCTCTTTTATCCTGCACTACCATGCGTTCTTATCTGTACTGTAAAGTTCACATTTGAATGACAATAAAGAGGAAGTCAAAGTCTCTAAGTCTATGTCTCTAATATATAATTACTGTAATTCCCCATTCATTTCCATATATTCCCATTAATTCCCATGGACAGTGTCCAACTTTGAATAATCAAAAAATGGTCAAAATTTCCAAACTTCCCGAGCTTTACTTCCCGTGGTAAATTTACCGGAAACTTTCCACCCCTTTGTATTATATCATATGGTTTATTTGACTTTTAAGTATAAAATGGTTGAAGTCGGTCAAAATTTTTTTGTAGTTTAAATAAGGATTTATTTGGTTTAGATTTTCAATTTGCCTGAAATTGAAACTATATTAACACATTGCTGTCTGAGCGACTAAGCTATCTAACCCTAACTAACCTAACCTCCCCTCCCTGAAGGATTTACACAACTCCCGCTGCCTCAACAGAGCAAAAAGCATCAGCAAGGACAGCACACACCCTGGCTTCCACCTCTTCCACCTGCTACCATCGGGCAGGCGCTACAGGTGCATCAGAGCCGAAACAAACAGGCTCTGAGACAGCTTCTTTCCCAGAGCTGTCACCATCTTGAACTCTAACTTATAATAATAATAATAATAATTCACCCCTATACAATATCCTACCCTAATACCCTACTGTGCAATATTACCCTTCAAGTGCAATACGTCCGACACTGATTGTTATTTATTACTCCGGTACTCTTGTCTTGTTCTGTATATTGTACAGTATTTTGTATTTCTATAGTGTTTTGTATATTGTACAGGATTGCTTATTATTTTTATTGGATAGTAGTCTGTTTATTTCAATTGTTAGTTTTTTTCTTTATTCCCTGTTGTGTAGTGAATTGTGAAGTGAATTATATTTATATAGCGCTTTTCTCAAGTGACTCAAAGCGCTTTACATAGTGAAACCCAATATCTAAGTTACATTTTTAAACCAGTGTGGGTGGCACTGGGAGCAGGTGGGTAAAGTGTCTTGCCCAAGGACACAGCGGCAGTGACTAGGATGGCGGAAGCGGGGATCGAACCTGCAACCCTGAAGTTGCTGGCACGGCCGCTCTACCAACCGAGCTATACCGTGCAATTTAGTTTATTTTATTATTTATACCCCATATTTGTTCCCACTACCGCACCTTAAGTTGGAGTCCTTAATCTCGTTATATGCAAATATAATGACAATAAAGTCCATTCTATTCTATGCATTTGAGTACATTGAGCCTACAAGCTCTTAGCACAGAGTGATTGTTCTGTCGGGGAGGTGTTGTGTTTAAGGACCGCTGAACAGACTAGGACGCCACAACACCCAGCAGAAATAATGAATGTATTTGTAAAGCACTTTTCATTCAAATAAACCATAAAGTACTACAGCCCAAAGCAACATATAAAACAATAACAGATCAAATATTAAGACTAAAACACTATTAGTGAAGCATAGAAACACAAAGCATGCAGAAAAGGGGTTTCTAACAGTGTGTATTCATTCTACTTACTGAAAAAAAATGACTTATCAACAAATTGTGTGTGGATAAGTACTTATTGAGCATATTGATTAAAGAATGTGAATCATTTGTTTAGATCTTGCTTACCTGAGCTCCAGGAGCAGCCATTGCTCCCATTGGCATCATCCCCACATCCTTAATATTCAATGTTTTCTGTCAACAAAATAAACACAAAGCATCAATAAGTGAACTGCAGTACAACAAATAGGTCCTCAACTAAAATTCAATCTGGTCGATGTCCTCTCTCAGCGAGGATGTGTCACTCTTCTTCTTTCCCCTCCAACCCCGGATTTTCACTGAATCCCAAACAGCGGCGGACTCTTTCCGTTTTTATTCAAACCAAGTAGGGCTGGGCGATATATGGAGTTTGTAAGATTGGAGTATACGTTCTCACACAGTTGTTTTTAGCTGCGGGCATTACACTACAGGCTTTGATCACTCTTTCTTGTCTCCTCTTCTCACAGAGACGTAAAACAAGCGCACCTTCTTACATACGTCACGTGTGCAACGTCATACACCCTCGCCGAGCAGAGAGGTAGCGGCATGGGTAAAGTTAGCTGTGATGCTAGCGGTGCGAGTGGTAATACGAGAGAGAGACGGTGCCAATCTGGTAACAAATGAAGGAAGAAGAATTAATTCCCAAGAAAAACAGCAGGGTGTCCATCGTCTGGCTGTGGTTTGGCTTCAAGCGGTAAGATGTTGAACAGACAAGCGTAATATGTCAAGTATGCAGGAAAAGCGTTGCTACAAAAAGTAGCACCACTGCTAATTTGTAGCATCGTTTGAAAAGTCACCCGCTAGAGAATGAAGAGTACTTGAAACTCCGCATGTCAACATCTCCGTTCTTTGCCACACCAACAAAATACCCAAGCCACCATTTCCACATCAACACCGTATGAAACAAATAGTCAACAACAGAAGGAGATAACGTCCGCAGGAACCTACTACATAGCAAAGGACGAACACTATTTGATTTCCTATTATGCAGCTCATTTTTATTTGACACTTATTGAAATATCTTGTGTGACATCATGCACAAAAGTGCACTTTATTTGTTTTAAACTATTGTAGTGGCGTTCTGTACAAAAAGTGCACTTTAATTGAGTGTTGTTTTGATATGTCATCTTAGTGACATCATGCACAAAAGTGCACTAATAGCTTGTTTTAAAATGTCTCTGACAATCTTGCACTTTCTGTTTGGAAATGACATGAATGTTTGTGCCACTGCTTAATAACTCTTTAATAAATACACTTTTACTTGTGATTTCCCTCTCTGCATGAAAGTTTAAAAGTAGCATATATTAATGAAGAATGTTTTAATGTAGACACATAGAATCATCATACTGCTGTCATTATATGCATCAAGTGTTCATTCAAGGCTAAGGCAAAATATCCACATATATATGGTGTATCGTCACATGGCCTAAACATATCAGTGTTTCCCACACATTCATTTATTTGTGGCGGCCCGCCACGAAAGAATTACGTCCGCCACAAATGGATTTTTCGGCTTTTGACTCACTCGACCGCTCATAAAAGCAATGGGACTCTGTCTGTGAATGTACCTTGTAGTTACAACTCCGGTGCAGTAGGTGGCGGTAGCCTACTATGCATTGTAACTCCGGCAATAGCACTTAATTTACCTGGTGGGCCAGAAGAAGAAGAAGAAGAAGACGACGAAGTAAAAGAACGGACCGACCGGATCAAAATACGAGGGTAATATAGGTTATAGCTGCATCGCTCGCGGCTCGTCATATATTTAACGTTAGTCCGCGATTTCACCGAGCGTTTCACTGACGGTGAGCAGCCTGACGCTGCTTCATTAAGTAGTAACAGTCTCCTGTTTTCATACCGACGAGCTAACGTGTCCAGGTTATAACCCTGTTGTCAATAAACACACGTGGAGACGGTGCTTCAGATACTACATTAATACTGAAGATAAATTGTCCACTGTCCACTGCAGCATGTGAATGCAATGAAAAGAATAAAATCTGAGCCAACCAGCTGTTAAAATGTTGTCCTGGTTAATGTTTTGGCCATTAAAGGCCCTTCATTTCAAGAATTCAACTGTAATCGGGCTTTAAACATGTGGCTGACCTGTTCAGATGGGTGTAACTCAGGGGTGCTCACACTTTTTCTGCAGGCGAGCTACTTTTCAATTGATCAAGTCGTGGGGATCTACCTCATTCATATATATCATTTATATTTACTTATTTATGAAATATATGTTTTTGTTAACAAGTTAAAGGTGTTTAATGATAATGCAAGCATGTTTAACACATATAGTTAATATTGTTAACAAGTTAAAGGTGTTTAATGATAATGCAAGCATGTTTAACACATATAGTTAATATTGAATCCTGGGCTTCACGGTGGCAGAGGGGTTAGTGAATCTGCCTCACAATACGAAGGTCCTGAGTAGTCTTGGGTTCAATCCCGGGCTCGGGATCTTTCTGTGTGGAGTTTGCATGTTCTCCCCGTGACTGCGTGGGTTCCCTCCGGGTACTCCGGCTTCCTCCCACCTCCAAAGACATGCACCTGGGGATAAGTTGATTGGCAACACTAAATTGGCCCTAGTGTGTGGATGTGAGTGTGAATGTTGTCTGTCTATCTGTGTTGGCCCTGCGATGAGGTGGCGACTTGTCCAGGGTGTACCCCGCCTTCCGCCCGATTGTAGCTGAGATAGGCTCCAGCGCCCCCCGCGACCCCAAAGGGAATAAGCGGTAGAAAATGGATGGAGTTAATATTGTTAATAAATTAAAGGTGTTTAATGATAATACAAGTATGTTTAATACATATAGTTAATATTGTTAACAAGTTAAAGGTGTTTAAAGATAATACAAGCATGTTTAACACATATAGTTAATATTGTTAACAAGTTAAAGGTGTTTAAAGATAATACAAGCATGTTTAACACATATAGATTCATTTCTTTCATGAAGACAAGAATATAAGTTGGTGTATTACCTGATTCTGATGACTTGCATTGATTGGAATCAGACAGTAGTGCTGATAACGTCCGCATTTTCGAATGGAGGAGAAAAAAAGTCCTCCTTTCTGTCCAATACCACATGAAAGTGGTTGGTTTTTGGCATCTTATTTGTCCAGCTTCCGTACTCCTTTGTATACACTTTACAAGAAATACATTGTCGGCAAACTCCGTAGCTTGCTAGCTTGTGCACGCCAGCTTTCTGAGACTCTTATTTTGTTAGCGCAACTGTGCAGTCAGTCTTTGGAGTTTTGACAACAGGTACGGCGCCAGAGTCTGTTGAAATAAAGTGTTTCTCCCCTTCCTGTCGGTAATTTTAATGAGTTAAATATGTACATAAAAGTGTTACTTATATTCCAACTCCGCGTTCTTCTTGGTCATCGCCGCTGCCGCCGCCACCCCCCACCCCCCGACCACACCACCACAAATAGATGCCTGTCCAGTGGGAAACACTGCATATCCACATATTAATAAAAGGCCATATCGCCCGGCCCTACTTTAGTATAGCCCAGACTTTCCAGCAAACGGTCATCTACCAAACGGGCAAATATTCAGAGGACATGGCTGCTTTTAAGAAGAGAAGGCTCGCAGCAGAGCGTAGTAAGTGTGACCACAGTGAATGTTTTAGGACAGCAAAGGCTCGTTGGGGACGTGGAGCTACAGAAGTAAACACGAGTATAGTCTTCAATAACTACAGAAAAATATGCTAAATTTGTGGAGAGACACTTTTAATAAAAGGAAAAAGTAATTCAAAGTCTCTAGAAACTTGAAAAATTCCCAACAAAGTACGTTGTACATTAACCAGCAACAATTGTAAAAATAGAGCAAAACGATATTGTGGAGGGGGGGCGTGGTCTGCTTGCCTGCCGCAGACCACAGAGTGTAAGGACCGGCCTTGAAGCCAGCGGCAGGTGAGTAGATTGCCCAGCTGGGGCTTGTTATCTAATCACCTGTCGCCCTTATTAGCAGCAGCCGGCACGAGACATGTGGCTGGAGTTGGAGTTAGAGAAAGACACACGCTGGAGAGCACAACGGAGAGCAAGAAAGACTAAGACTGAAAAGTCGAGTGCGGTGGACTCAATAAAAACATTATTGTAACCAGAATACCAGGGCTCTCGTGCCAGCGTGTGGTGGTCAGGGGAACCCACGGCAAGGCAGTGCCACAGATATAATATAAAAAACATATACTGTACCTTAATATTAATAAATAACAGATTTGTTTTTAAATGTATGTATACTTTTTTTTTTAGCATTTTTAAAGAAAACATATGCATAATAGCAGATTATGCAAGTTATACAATGATGTCATCTAGCCACGCCCCCACAACCACAGGTACCTTGGCAGTCTGTGATACATACCTTGAGAAGCTCATTCAGGTCCGAAACTTCTAACAAGGTGAGGTTGGCAATGTCGTTTACCAGCTGCTGGATTTTGGGGGAGTAGTCTTTGGGAGAGCCGTCGAAGGAAGGCGCGGCGAGGGTGCTGTTGGTTTTGAGGAGTGGAAGCGCACACGTGTGTTGGTGAAGAAGTGTCCTGGGAAGGAAATAAAGATGGTATGAGGCCACAATCACTATCATTTCAAGCAAAGCTGGCGTTGAGCGTGGGAATGGACAAGCATTATGGAGCCCTGCTGAATGAGCATCAGACACTTCGGTCTCCCTGGACCACAGGTGTCAAACTCAAGGCCCGGGGGCCAGATCTGGCCCGCCACATCATTTTGAAAGCCTGGAAATAATATGCATCAATAAAGTACTTCATCTTTTTTTTTTACGTAGACAGGAACAAATAAATGTACTGCATGCAATTACCGTATTTTCCGCACTATAAGGCGCACCTAAAAACCTCCAATTCTGACAGTGCGCCTTATAATCTGGTGCGTCTTATATATGGACCAATATTGAGCCACATCAGGTCTCGCAACTACGGTAAGCAGCCGCCGACTTCATTTCCCCCGTAGTAGAAGAAGCGCGCGAGGCATGCCGTTTCATTTCCATTTGTGTGTTTATGTAAAGACCCAAAATGGCTCCTATTAAGAGACACGCTTACGACGCAGAGTTTAAACTGAAGGCGATCAGTCACGCAGTAGAACACGGGAATAGAGCAGCAGCGGGCATGTTGGATGCCGTATTCGCCCAACTGTTCAATTCGGACACTGAAGAAGAATTCGAAGGATTCGTGGATGAGGAATAACTTCATAAAGTGAGCTTTACATGTTTATTTTGTGTGTGTGTGTGTTGGGTGACATTAACGTTTGAGCAACATTGAGTTATTGATATATTGTTATTGCTTTGCACTAGGGCTGGGCGATATATCGATATATGCAATATATCGTGGGTTTGTCTCTGTGCGATATAGAAAATGACTATATGGTGATATTGGAGTATACGTTCTCTAAGGCTGAAACGACGCGTCGACGTCATCTGTTACGTAAATACGTCGACGTCATTTTTGTGCGTCGACGCGTCGCATATTTACGTCACACTACCGTCACGGCGGAGCGCAAAGCAGACGATGCGAGGGGTGCGAGCGAGGGGAAAAAAGCACGCCAAAAGTCGTCAAAAGTGTGGGAGTATTTCAATAAACGGCCTAATAATGTTGTATGCACACTGTGTCGAGCGGAAATGGCCTATCATAGCAGCACAACGGCTATGAACGAAATTTTGAAAAGAAAACACCCGACAGCGTTCTTGCCATCACCATCAACTAGTCAATCGTCCGCGTGAGTATACGTTGTCATCATTACACAAAAACATGAATGTGTCATTTGTATCTGCGTTGTAAATTCATAAACTAAAGCACCATTTCGCTCTGAGAGGCGCGTTTGGCGTGCCTGTTCAGTGTTTACAAAGACGCGCTCTTTAACGCTGTGGAGAGGCGGGGCCGGCGAGCGAGCGGCGAGGCGGGGCGCGCCGGGAGCGACGCCGCAATCGTGCCCAGGTGCGATCCAAGCTCCTCTCGCTGAAGAAAAGGGGAGCAGCAGAGAGACTGGAAGGAGCCAGAGTGAAGCTGACGTGGAGCGAGAGAGGAGGAGAGACAGAGACAGAGGACGACGAGCGAGCGAGGAAGAGGAGCTGAAAAGCGAGGAAAGAAAGAGAAAAGACTTGGAAGAGAAAAGACTTTGTGTAAAATTAAAAGATTGTAAACCCGGTGTTATACCGAAATCTGTTACCCATCGGAATTTGTAACTCCAGGGGGCGATGTTCCCATGACGTTTGTTTGATGGTTAAACGGCAAGCCCAAAGAGGAGGAGAAGAAGAACGCTTGCGTAAATGGCGTAAACTATCCTTAATGCTGAAACGTCAGTTGTCAGAATTTCAGCATTAATAATAACAATGGACTCATACTATAATGATTGATTTCCAGAATATGTGTAATTTATTAATGCTGAAATTCTGACAACTGACGTTTCATTCCATGATAGCTTTTAATCCGGAAAATGTACGTATGTGTGTGAGAGAGAATCAACAGCTGATACAATGGACTCATACTATAATGAAAGCAAGTCATTGATTTCCAGAATGTGTAATTTATTAATGCTGAAATTCTGACAACTGACGTCTCAGCATTAAGGATAGTTTACGCCATTTACGCAAGCGTTCTTCTTCTCCTCCTCTTTGGGCTTGCCGTTTAACCATCAAACAAACGTCATGGGAACATCGCCCCCTGGAGTTACAAATTCCGATGGGTAACAGATTTCGGTACAACACCGGCAAAGCCGTCTGGCGTTCAGTCTGTCGGTCCTGAAAGAACCCCACGGCACAAGACGTGTCACAAACGCTAACGTTAATTAGTTGTGCAAATACCTTTTACAACATTAACAGTTACGTATACTATGTACAAACCAACAATTAACTTTCACTTTAATCATACTATCATTGTTGTGTTATTAAGAAAAATAAGCAATACTTGTACTTTTGTTGAAATGTTTTACACTGTTACAGAATATTTCGTTTTGCACTTTTTTGTATTGGATGTTTATCTTTATTTTTGCACATTTTAGCAAATAAGCAATACTTTTACTTTTGTTGAAATGTTTACACTGTTACAGAATATTTCTGTTTTGCACTTTTTTGTATTGGATGTTTATCATTATTTTTGCACATTTTAAAGCAAAATAAGCAATACTTTTACTTTTGAAATGCTTATACCATTGCAGAATATTAAGATTTGCACTGGATGTTTACTTTTATATTTGCACATTAAAAAGCAAATAAGCTACTTTTAATTTTGTTAAATGTTAAAAGTTTTAAATGTTTACATTGTTACAGAATATTTTGTCATGTTGTTGTCAATGTTGACTGAGTGGCCATACTTCTTTTTTTTTGTAAATAAAAGTCATGCCTTTTGAAAAAACTGGCCTACATTTATTTTTTCATCTTCATTTTAAATAAATAAAAAAATCGGTAAAAGGAAAAATAATCTGTAGATTAATCGAAAAAAAATAATCTATAGATTAACCGATTAATCGGAAAAAATAATCTATAGATTAATCGATAGAAAAATAATCGTTAGCTGCAGCCTTAACGTTCTCACGCAGTTGCTTTTAGCTTCTGGCATTACACTACATGCTTTTATCACTCTTTCTTGTCGCTACTTCTCACAGACAACAAGCGCACCTTCTTACACATGTCACATCATACGTCACATACGAATACGCCCTCCTTGAGCAGAGAGGTAGCAGCATGGCTTAAGTTAGCTGTGATGCTAGTGGTAATATGAGAGAAAGAAAGTGCGAATCTGGTAACAAATGAAGGAAGAAGAATTAATTCCCAAGAAAAACAGCAGTGAATCCATCGTCAGGCGGTGGTTTGGCTTCAAGTGGGAATATGTCGAACAGACAACCGTAATTTGTCAAGTGTGGGGCGAAAGCGTTTCTACAAAAAGTAGCATTACTGCTAATATGTAGCATCATTTGACAAGTCACCTGAAGAGTGCTTGAAACTCCGCATGTCAACATCTCCGTTCTGTGTCACACCAACAAAATGCCGAGGCAAACATTTCCACATCAACACCGTATGAAAAAAAGAGTCAACAAAAGGAGGTAACGTCCGCAGGGACCCACCACATAGTGAAGGAAGAACACTATTTGATTTCCAATTATGCAGCTCATTTATATTTGACACTTATTGAAATATATTGTGTGACATCATGTTTTAAACTAATCGCTTGTTTTAAAATGTCTCTAACAATCTTGCACTTTCTGTTTTGGAAATGACATGAATGTTTGTGCCACTGCTTAATAACTCTTTAATAAATACACTTTTACTTGTGATTTCCCTCTCTGCATGAAAGTTTAAAAGTAGCATATATTAATGAAGAAGAATGTTTTAATGTAGACACATAGAATCATCATACTGCTGTCATTATATGCATCAAGTGTTCATTCAAGGCTAAGGCAAAATATCCACATATATATGGTGTATCGTGACTTGGCCTAAACCATGGGTGTCAAACTCTGGCCCACGTGTAATTTCACTTGGCCCTTGAGGCAATATCAAATTAACATTAGAGCTGGCCCGCCGGCGGTGCTGCTGTTACACCGCATTCACAGTTAATACTCATACTTGCCATCCCTCCTGATTTTCCCGGGAGACTCCCAAATTTCAGTGCCCCTCCTGAAAATCTCCCGGGCAAGCATTCTCTCGAATTTCTCCCGATTTCCACCCGGACAACATTATTGGGGGCGTGCCTTAAAGGCACTGCCTTCAACGTCCTCTACAACCTGTCGTCACGTCCGCTTTCCCTCAAAACAAACAGCGTGCCGGCCCAGTCACATACTATATGCGGCTTTTACACACACACACAAGTGAATGCAACCCATACTTGGTCAACAGCCATACAGGTCACACTGAGGGTGGCCGTATAAACAACTTTAACACTGTTACAAATATGCGCCACACTGTGAACCCACACCAAACAAGAATGACAAACACATTTCGGGAGAACATCCGCACCGTAACACAACATAAATACAACAGAACAAATACCCAGAACCCCTTGCAGCGCTAACTCTTCGAACCCCTTGCAGCGCTAACTCTTCCGGGACGCTACAATATACACCCCCCGCTACCACCAAACTCCGCCCCCGCCCACCAAGTTAATGTTGATATTTACCTCAGAAGGCTGCAAATAGAAAAGAGTCATTAAATTTGTATTTAAATTTTATTTAATATACCATTGTTTTTTCGTTTGTTTTTCGAAAGTTGATTTTGCACTATTAAGTTATATAAGCGTTGCTGTGTTAAAGCAAATCAGTGTAGCAAACTGAGCAATAATTTATTCATGCACTTTCTCTTGCTACTTCAAGGCTTGAATGTTTGATTCATTCATTATTGTTACGGTATTTTATTTTCAAATTTATTACTAGCCTAGTTTATTTTGATATTTACCTCAGAAGGCTGCAAATAGAAAAGAGGAATTCAATTTGTATCTAAATTGTATTTGATATGCCATTGATATTTTTTAATTATTATTATGATTCGAAACTCGATTTTGCATGTCACTATAAAGTTATATAAGCCTTGCTTGTTCAATATTCAATGCAAAACTTATTTGGGTCCCTACTAAAAGGTTAATTTGTTCAACCTTGGCCCGCGGCTTTGTTATGTTTTAAATTTTGGCCCACTCTGTATTTGAGTTTGACACCCCTGGACTAAACAAATCGAGATATTTAAAAAAGGCCGTATCGGCCAACCCTACTATGTACTATTTGGAGTGTTACTATATTGTGATTGCACTAACTTTTAATTTATCGTAACATTATTACCGTTTTTTATGTGTTTATTGAATGGAGAAAAAGTTCCCTTCCACTATGTGATATAAATGTTGCACTACATGTTATACCTTGCTGTTGTTAAAAGATAAACGAAATACTACGTCACTGACTTTACCTCGGGGGAAATAATAAAGCAGCTGATTATTCATTTTGGGAGTGAACAGAGATGTCAGAACGCTGGTTTGTAATCTATCAATAAAGTTTGACTGACCTGACTGTTTTGTTGACATTCTCTTTAGCGCAGCTCCATCTAATGGATGCATAACGTAACCCCAGCCTCTACTGTAGCCTCTATTCTATGCGCCTTATAATGCGGTGCCCCTTATTAGAGATGCGCGGATAGGCAATTATTTCATCCGCAACCGCATCACAAAAGTCGTCAACCATCCGCATCCACCCGAACTAACATTTAATCAAAACCGCACCCGCCCGTTGTTATATATCTAATATAGACGATGCAAGGCATTAGTGAGGTTATAAAGCTTTTGCCTGTTAAAGAAAGGAGACTGATCCAATAAAGCAGAGACATTCAATGCGTGCCACGCTGTCACGGCCCAGACGCACACCAGTGCGCAATCATCTGGGAGCCGCGCTGAGCGCACCTCCAAGCGCGTGGAGGCGCGATGTCCCTCGCACCCAGTTCTGCTTACCAAAAGTGGCCCACTCGGCTCACCAGGGTGAGCCCCACCCCTTTCGTGAGCGCACTGCGCGCAGAGTGACCCCTGTTACGCGCCCCCGGCAACGGGGGTGGCGGGCAGGTAAGCTGCTTACCTGCTGCGCGTGACGCCGGCCGCGGCGGGGTGTCGGTGCGGTGGTGACCCTGGACGTGCGTCGGGCCCTTCTCGCAGATCACCTCAGCTACAGCTCCCGGTGGCGTCCCTTCTCCGCTCCGTAAAAGTGTCCATCTCTTTTTTTTTTTCTTCTTCTGTTGTGGCATATGCTGCAGGTGCCTGCTCGTTTTTCGTATGTGGGTAACAACATTGAACTATGTATATATATATTTCCGAATTGGTTTAACTGCCACCCGCCTGAATCTATTTAAAATCTAATTTTTTTTTATTTCAACCGCCCGACCAGCGGATAATCCGCGGTTGTGTCCGCAAACCGCGCATCTCTACCCCTAATATATGAACAACGTTATAAAATAGGCCATTCATTGAAGGTGCGCCTTATAGTGCGGAAGATACGGTATTGATTCCAAGACAATATTTTTTAGACCAATTAGGTGAAGTTGCATAATGGCACACTAGTGTGCCGCGGCACAGTGGTTGAAAAACACGGCCTTACCGTGTCGCAGGGGGTGCTGGAGCCTACTTTTAAACTCAACATTTCAAATTAGATCATTCCTAAACACGAGTGACCTTGATTGTCAAGGGTCTGACTGTCAGAAGTAGTTTGAATGACAGCAAACATTAAAAGACAAGGCAGCGTGCAGGAGATGTCACGTGACCTACACCCAGCTAGCATACTACTGAACACAGTCACGGTGTTCTACATAGTGTGCTAGCTATCCAACACTAGAGTTAGTATGTGCTCTACAATGTGAGGCAAGTTGATGAATTAGTACAATGTTACTCTATAAAGCCCAAACACAAACGTCAGACGCCGGCTCGCTGCCCTTGACTGGGTCAGACTGATGCTGAGTCCTACATGAACGGAACGTACCGGTGGATGTGAGCCGCGGCCCGCAGCGCTCTTCGGATGCAGAACATGCTGGCTTGAGTCCTAAAGTGTGAGACGAGAAGCCAAAGTCAGCGACAAGAAGCAGAGTTCTGAGTTGTGTTCTGTCAAGAGACCCCGCTTCAGAGAAGACACATGGCGTCCTTAGTGAAGCTGACCTACCCGGCATGCATTGCGCCAGCAACGGTGGCCGAGGCAGAACATATTTACGTTGAGCTTTTATCACATCGTGTGGATAGTAAATGTATTTATAGTTGCGAAATGAGCAGTGAATAATAATTAGTTTAAATTCACACATTAAGGTGCGCTTATATGGCACCTGGCACTTCCGCCATGTCCTTGGCCATTTGGGCAATATACTTCACACATGTTCCCAGTGCCGCTTTTTTTGGTTTATTTTAAAAAAAAATGTAAATGTAACCGAGGGTTTATAAATGTCGCCAAAACGGTATAAAACTACAAAATAACAAACACGGAGGCTCCAGTGTTTACACGAGGACCACTTTATTTTCTTTCTTTCAAAAAACCTCCGCTCCACTACAACGTGTCATCACTTCCGCTCTTAGCGCCTTCAAAATAAGAGCTCAAGGCATATACTGTATAACAGCGTATAACAGGTTAACATCACAAAGAGGAAAGCCCATAAAAATAGGTTACATACGTTTTTATTTAATTTATTTCTGCTTGTATTTCTTTTGTGTTTTTTCTTCTGTGATATGGATTCCCTTTGTCACCGATTCTGTTCATAACTTTTATGGACAGAATTTCTAGGCGCAGTCAAGGCGTTGAGGGGACCTGGTTTGGTGGCTGCAGGATTAGGTCTCTGCTTTTTGCAGATGATTTGGTCCTGATGGCTTCATCTGGCCAGGATCTTCAGCTCTCACTGGATCGGTTCGCAGCTGAGTGTGAAGCGACTGGGATGAGAATCAGCACCTCCAAGTCCGAGTCCATGGTTCTCGCCCGGAAAAGGGTGGAGTGCCATCTCCGGGTTGGGGAGGAGATCTTGCCCCAAGTGGAGGAGTTCAAGTACCTCGGAGTCTTGTTCACGAGTGAGGGAAGAGTGGATCGTGAGATCGACAGGCGGATCGGTGCGGCGTCTTCAGTAATGCGGACGCTGTATCGATCCGTTGTGGTGAAGAAGGAGCTGAGCCGGAAGGCAAAGCTCTCAATTTACCGGTCGATCTACGTTCCCATCCTCACCTATGGTCATGAGCTTTGGGTTATGACCGAAAGGACAAGATCACGGGTACAAGCGGCCGAAATGAGTTTCCTCCGCCGGGTGGCAGGGCTCTCCCTTAGAGATAGGGTGAGAAGCTCTGTCATCCGGGGGGAGCTCAAAGTAAAGCCGCTGCTCCTCCACATGGAGAGGAGCCAGATGAGGTGGTTCGGGCATCTGGTCAGGATGCCACCCGAGCGCCTCCCTAAGGAGGTGTTTAGGGCATGTCCGACCGGTAGGAGGCCACGAGGAAGACCCAGGACACGTTGGGAAGACTATGTCTCCCGGCTGGCCTGGGAACGCCTCGGGATCCCCCGGGAGGAGCTGGACGAAGTGGCTGGGGAGAGGGAAGTCTGGGCTTCCCTGCTTAGGCTGCTGCCCCCGCGACCCGACCTCGGATAAGCGGAAGAAGATGGATGGATGGATGGATATGGATTCCCCTGGGTCTTGAAATAAAATAACTATTATTATTATTATAACCCCAGGGCACTATCACTGTGGGGATGTGGAGTGAGTGAATGAATGAATTTGTTCCCAGTTCTTGCTATAAAGCTCTACAGCACTGGTTCTCAAACTTTTTTTTTCAGCAAGTAACATCCCAGAAAACACTTGGCTCTCCAAGCACCATAATGACCAACGTTAAAATACTTCAGTCTAGTAGGCTTAAGCATTCATTAAAACATAGCAGAGATGTTTAGCCAGTGTAACATTACACACAGTTTGAACAGTCACACTGTGATTGAATGTCAATATAGGAAAATAAAACACTGTACTTTAATAAACTGATTTTTTTGGGGTACCACTAGATGGAGCCCCGCTCACTGTGCTAATCCACTCCTTTTCAGGTGTTGAGATTTTCCAGAGCAAACCGTGTTCTACTCTTAGTGTAATTGTTAAAAAATATATATTCAAACTGGTTTTGGGATAAAATCTAAAAAAAACAACTCATTGAATAAATAGCCAGATTTGTGTTGTCAGTCTTGTATTAGATCTCTTCGGAATGTGGAAAGTGTTCACACAAGCACATCCGCAAAAATGATTTCCATTGTAATCACCACCTTTTTTGAAACCTCTTTTCATTTAATTTCAGGGAACAGTTCTTTAACATGTATGTTGCTCATTTTATTTCTGAACAAATCAATTGCTCGCATTTCTGCATAGCACTAGATGAAGCTTGCACACTACATGTGGTACTAAAGCCACAGTTTGACACACCATACTGTATTTCTGCAAGGAATCCTCAACCTCAACATGCCATTGCCTCCATATTGTCCATCAGGCAAAGGTGAGACAGCGAGACATTAAAACAGGGATACCTGGAGGAAGGCAATATGGTTCATCATTGTCTTGACTGCAGGCCGTGTTGTGGTCTCCTCAGGCTGAGACGAACTGGGAGGTGGTTGCGCTCGGACCGCTGCCCAGAAGATGCCCTTTGTCACCTGGAAGCCAGCAAACATCCCAGAGGAGGCTCGGACCAGGCAGGTTATGACATACGAGGAAGCACATGTAAAACATGAGTTGTTGCAGCATCAAGACGTACATTGCTGCCACCAACATGAGACGGTGCTGCAACCTTGTACACCTGGATGCCAGTGAGCTGTGGGAGAGGTGGGCGGGGCTTTCTCATGCTTCCTGTGGTGTCATTGCTTCCGTTACTTTACTGCCTTTAAAACAGCACAGGGAGGTTACAATAATACTACCGCTCAATTTGGCAACCGAACATGCATGTAAATGATTTTTTAAATACTTTATGAGTGTTTCAGCGAGGTAGGTCAGATCCTCAAACAAAATGGCCTTTTGATTACATGTAGCTATTTTCTTACCACAGAAATCAGAATAACAACTTTCTTGTATTTCATTTTCCAGGCATATGCAATTAATGGCACCACCATAATGTAACAAACTCCATCCATCTTATCTTCTTCGCCTTATCCAAGGTGGGGTCGCAGGGGAAGCAGCCTAAGCAGGGAAGCCCAGACTTCCCTCTCCCCAGCCACTTCGTCCAGCTCCTCCCGGGGGATCCCAAGGCGTTCCCAGGCCACCCGAGGGACAGTCTTCCCAATGTGTCCTGGGTCTTCCCCGTGGTCGGACGTGCCCTAAACACCTCCCAAGGGAGGCGTTCGGGTGGCATCCTGACCAGATGCCCGAACCACCTCATCTGGCTCCTCTCCATGTGGAGCAGCAGCAGCTTTACTTTGAGCTCCCCCCGGATGGCAGAGCTTCTCACCCTATCTCTAAGGGAGAGCCCCGACACCTGAGGAAACTCATTTGGGCCGCTTGTACCCGTGATCTTGTCCTTTCAGTCATAACCCAAAGCTCATGACCATAGGTGAGGATGGGAACGTAGATCGACCGGTAAATTGAGAGCTTTGCCTTCCGGCTCAGCTCCTTCTTCACCACAACGGATCGATACAGCGTCCGCATTACTGAAGACGCCGCACCGATCCGCCTGTCGATCTCACCATTCACTCTTCCCTCACTCGTGAACAAGACTCCGAGGTACTTGAACTCCTCCACTTGGGGCAAGATCTCCTCCCTAACCCGGAGATGGCACTCCACCCTTGTCCGGGCGAGAACCATGGACTCGGACTTGGAGGTGCTGATTCTCATCCCAGTCGCTTCACACTCGGCTGCGAACCGATCCAGTGAGAGCTGAAGATCCTGGCCAGATGAAGCCATCAGGACCACATCATCTGCAAAAAGCAGAGACCTAATCCTGCAGCCACCAAACCGGATCCCCTCAACGCCTTGACTGCGCCTAGAAATTCTGTCCGTAAAAGTTATGAACAGAATTGGTGACAAATAAACTCCTGTTCCAATAACCAGTGTCTTGATTGTATGGAGTTTTTTAGTGCCAAAATGAACAGTTAGTCACTTTTTGTCTTAAGACATTTGTTATGCTTTTTGTCTTCTCATGTTCTAATATTTTACTATCATACATTTTCCACTTTCAGTCTAAATGAAACAAAAAGAGAATTACAATGTTGTCTCTCTGACCGATCGTGTCCCACATCACGTTTTGTCAATTGCTCCACACGGACTGCACAATGAACAGCCTGCCTGACTGCATTGAACTAAATAATACATTTATATGACAACACAATGGAAAAAAAGGGCCCTTGATTACGCTTAATTAATCTCTGCTGTTGATTTGCAGTCGTGTCTACCATACCTTCTTTAACCTCTGTTGTCTTTCAGGCAAAATCATTTACAACCTCCTCTTTTCCTACCAACACAGAATCAATGACCATTGTAACTTTCACATACATTATTAATACTAACGATCTTTAATGATGGCCAATTGCGATAGTCAAATTCATGGCTAATATTGGTGTCCAATCCTTTGTTAAAAGCGCATTTATCAGTTCAGTACAGTAACAGTGTGTTGGATCAATGTTAATATATATTTGAAGACATCTACATACCTGCCAACTTTTGAAATCAGAAAAACCTAATAGCCAGGGTCCGCAAAATGATTGATTGCATTCAGACAGGTTAAAATGTTGCTAAAACCATCACTTTTCTATCAGTCACAGTGACTTTTCAAAACAAAAATATTACAGCAAAAATCATATGGGTTGATTGACATGTTTATTCTGTAAGCTAACTTCAATAGTTTGAAATTATTTTGACAGTTAATGCCAGTTATCCTGTCAACCTTTCACAAGACTTCAATTTGTTAATTGAAAGTATAAACAGTATCAACACTTTTTACAGTAAACAAATGGTAAAACAGTACTAAACAATTCCATTAAAAAAAAAATTGGTGTCAATATTAACTTTCTGTCCAAGCTTGTATAATCTACTGCCTTGTTCAATTGTAAAAAATATTCTGTGCCTAAAATTCACATTTCTATCACAATTATCATACTGTAAACATGGTAAGCTAACTTCATTAAAATTAATAGTCCTGTCAATAGCATGGAATTACAATTCAAATGTAGTTTTTTTGTAAGCCTTTCAAAAGAATTCAAAATATGAAAAATTCATGAAAATTAATTGAAGCCATCAGACACTTGAAAAGTGGCACATCACATCTCTAATGTAATCATTTGAACTTTTCAACAGAAATAGCACTGCAAAAATATTAAGGACATACTTCTGTATTTTGGTAGTTATGCTGTCAACATTTAACAAGATTTCTTCAACTTGGACTTGAAAGCATAAATAATAATAATAATAATAATAATAACTGGGATTTATATAGCGCTTTTCTAAGTACCCAAAGTCGCTTTACATGTAGAACCCATCAATCATTCACACCTGGTGGTGGTAAGCTACTTTCATAGCCACAGCTGCCCTGGGGTAGACTGACGGAAGCGTGGCTGCAATTTGCGCCAACGGCCCCTCCGACCACCACCTATCATTCATCATTCAATTCACCGGTGTGAGTGGCACCGGGGGCAAAGGGTGAAGTGTCCCGCCCAAGGACACAACGGCAGCGATTTTTGGATGGTAAGAGGCGGGGAGCGAACCTGCAACCCTCAAGTTTCTGGCACGGTTGCTCTACCCACTACACCATGCCGCCCCACAAAGACAAGTATAAACACTTTTAACAGTACTAAACAATTCCAATAGATAACATTGGTGTCATTACCTTTTTGTGGCTAAAATCCAAATTTAGCAACGGCATTAGACTTGTTTTTTTGTCCCAACGTGGTCTTTTACATCGCTAATTCCTCCGTGTCCGATCGAAAAATCTTGTCTGCACAAGGTGCAATTCGCGTAGTTTTCACCCTTTTTGGAACGGATAATTATTCCCGGATAGGCTTTTGAATATTCTTCACGGAATGACTGCAGTTTTCTTTTCGGTTTAAGACTCGTTTGCGATTTTTCTCCGGCTGATTCCATGATTGTTCGCTCGTTTGGAAACAATGGGCAACAGGTGCCTCGTGCTTGGCAGCGGTGCTATAAATAGCCTCGCGCATGGCATTCGGAATGGCTCGATAGGAAGTTACGGGAAGCAGTGTCGATTGTCATTGTTGTTACGCGATTTCGTGAATAAAACTTAAAAAAAAAAAATTTTTTTTTTAATTAATGAAAAACCGTATTTTTTATCACTGCAACCGTAACCCGGAATAGGTTGATGAAAACCGTACTAATTACGGGAAAACCGGAGTAGTTGGCAGGTATGCATCTACATCACTGAAAAAATTAAATGCGTACTATAATATATTTCCAAAGTCTTTGCCAAAAATGTCACAATCTCCTGCAGTACCTCAAAGACCACTGAGATAAATCATCAAAACTTTGAAGTCATATTGTGTCACACAAGAATACAGAGTGGGGACTTCCTGATAGTATGGTAAGTGGCATAATATCATCAATACAAGGAAGCACCAACAAGCCCTTCATGATAGTATTTTCTTCTTAAGATTGAGACGGAAGAATACTACAAATGCCTCATCTTCACATGAAAATAAAGCTTGTTCTTTCCTCTTGGGAATGAAAAGGAAAAAGACTGCAGCGAGTGGACATTAAGAACCAGATCTTTATTAAATATAAATTTAAAATGACCTTTTAAAGTCACAACAGAGGACTATAATGGATGTAAAGTAAATCACAAATGAAGGCGTTAAGAGATATAAGCTCACTGATAAATACATGCAGCCTTTAATCAAAGCCTTTTTCCATGTGTCCACATGCACACAACCAAATACGCAAGGAATGGTGGCCATTTGCCGATCATTACAGGTTGAAGGATGTCATTTTGATGATGAAATAAGTACTAGTTGTACATGACTGATATTAGCTGTTTGACTTGAATTGTCCAACCATAATAATAAAGCCAATTCACAATAAATAAACAAAAGATGAGACTATATTACGCTACAACTGTGATCCTGCTGATGATGGCGATGGTAAGTTAGTGCTATTTCTCCCACACCTTGGACTGTGCTTCCTTACTTGACACACATACACAAACACCACACATTCTTCCAGCCAGTCAAATGAAGTGTTCGGACAGGGCTTAAATTAAAAATCAACATGCCTGTTTTCGACTTTAAAAAAAGAGAGAATGTTCTGTCTTTTTTTTCTTAAACATTATTAAGAGCACTGAATAGTTGTAAGCTTCGGCTAATTAATTTCAGGGACAAATATAAAGGTCAGTGAAGAGAGGAAGATGCAGTGTTACACTCTCCGGCTTGACACAGTAAGATAATTACCATTTTTTAACATTGCGACACAACATGGCAGCAAGGTGGAGGGAGAGGAGAGAAAAGGAGGGGGGTGAGTAGTGTGTCAGACCCTGATCCCAAGTCAACCAGCTTTCAGTCAAAAGAGATGAGCTGCGCCTCCACACTGCCAGCCACCACCTGAGGGGGTTGCTGCTGCTGCTGCTGCTGTGGTGGTGGTGGTGGTGCAGGCTGCTGAGGCCCACCAGGGGGAGCCACCTGGGAGCGACAAGACCAGATAGTACCATTGAATGATTACATAAAATTGACTTTTTAATGATGTTCTAACAGTAATATGCGTCCCTAGGTGCTGTTTATAAGCACTTAATGCATGATCTGCCACACTCCTTTGTTCCACTTTTGAGAGAAGAGATGCTCAAATGCTCTTTTTTTACAGTCATGAGGTTATGAAAGAAAACTTATCGTTCTCAAGGACATGCTAGATCAGGCCTGGGCAATTATTTTGACTCAGGTGGCCAAATATAGAGAAAAAAAATTGTCTGGGGGGCCGGCATATCTATTTTTAGGAAGAGAAATATAAAATAATGTCACAATAATGTCTGATTGAAAACTAAAAACAATTAAAGCTGCAAGCAGCGTTGTTCGGGCCCGCGTATTTGGCAGGTGCTAGTCCTAAGTGTCCCAATACTTTTGTCTACTTGTAGTCTGAAGTGTCCCAAGACTTTTGTCTAGTGTACCTACCTTGTCTGCATTGTGTGGGCACGTTGGTGCTTCCTGCTTTTAAGCAGCCATCTTAAAAAAACAGCATTGCAGCAGCATCAGCGCAGCGGGTCTTTGAAGGGTCATAAAATCAAAACCGGAGCAGTTAATTAAAAAGCGCTTCTGTTGTTGTAATCACAAGAGTTCAATGTCTCTCCTGTGTTAGTTTGAAGGCGAAACGACAAACGCGCTCAGAGGAGTTCGTTTTTGAAGGAAGGTGACTGGTTTTTACAAAAAAATTGTTTTGAAGGGGGAATGGCAAACTTCCTGTTGATTTTTGCTGGGGGTAGTCAATTTATGAAATGTAGGTCTAAGTGAGACCTACGGAGAGGTTTTTGTTTCATGTCTCTCCGACCTTCCCGGTGGGAGTTACAGGCAGTTTTGTAATTTTTTTCTTCCGAGGAGCAGTTTTTTCTCCGTTTTATTCAAAAATTGCTCTAGAGCGCAATTTTTGGGGTTAGGTTTTTTTATTAGATCACAGTTTTTGCCAGTCCTGATGTGTGCGTTCAGTTTGGTGAGTTTTGAAGCATGTTAAGGGGGTCAAATTACAGCTCAAAGAGGCAAAAGTGACTGTTTTTAGTACTTTTTTGTCTTGAAGGGGGAATTGCCAACTTCCTGTAGATTTTAGCCCGAGGATATAAAATTATGAGAACTAGTCATGTCTCTCCGACCTTCCTAGTGGGAGTTACAGCCAGTCTATTTTTTTCTTTCCCTAGGGGGCGCTAGAGCGCAATTTTGAGTTTTGGGGTTCGGTTTTTTTTTAAAAAGGCAATTTTCGCAGGTCCTGATGTGTGGGTAAAATATGGTGAGTTTTGAAGCATGTTAAGTGGGTCAAATTACAGTTTGTTGTGGGTGCGGAAGAATAAGAAAGAAGAATAATAAAACGTTACAAATACAATAGGTCCTTATGTCCCATTGCATAAGGACTCCCTTCGGGAGTCCTTTTGCAATGGGCCATTGCGGGCCCTAATGACAGACCACCTTAAAAAAACGTAATGGAATTTTAAATTTTTTTACTGAATGAGACACCCATTCTATGTACATGAAAATAAAGAATGTGGGATTTACAATATTAACTACGAAGGACAAAACACTGAATATTGACAAAATTTGATGGACATATTTTACAATCAAGTGAAACGCAACAAAAATGCAACTAACACAGCGAAATGCAAAAAATAATATCTGATACATCACTAAGCTTTCGAACTTTGTTGTATAAATCTCCTTCGCGTCTGTCCCTGACACCCACATTTCAGGCTGGCCGCTCTGGAAACACTCTGTGGAAACGCTCCCCGCCCACACTGCTTGGTGCCTCGTCTGAGCTGCTGTGACTTAGATTACCATAGTAACTAATTATATTACCATAGTAACTAATTAGATTACCATAAAAACTAGTATGTCATGCAAAAGCGCAGATTCCAACCATTATGTATAGTTGAAGACTTACGGTCATTTGAAAATGTCACAGCACATCATAATGGCAGCTACACTTTACATCTTAAACAACTAAAATAATTATTTGGGAATGTCCGGCGGGCCGGATTGAAAAGCTGAAAGGCACCGGGCCTTAATTTTGCCCAGGGCTGTGCTAGATGAACCAGTCGGATGTATAGTCCACCATTTCACAGACAACAGCTTTATTCAAAACAAAGGCTTCACTACACCTCTTAAAACAAGTTGCCATCTATCCAGTGTCATCTACAGACATGGAAGTTTGATCAGTTGTTTTTTAAATACAGTAGGACAACCTAGCATGATGATGCTATTACCATGTGACCATAGACATCTTCTCAGGGTACGCAGCATGGAGCGCTACTTCCTACTGGCGCTGACGAGACGCGGGGCCGCCATCTTGGAGTGGTGATCCGCTCCACTCAGTGCAATTCATTTGGCAAGAGCAATGAACTGTCAGCGCATTTAATTCATCTTACCTCACTGAATACCACTGATTTTAACGCGCTTTTTTCTCATACGTGTAGCTATGATAAAGGACACATGTTTTATTATTCATAGTTTACTTAACAGTAATAGAATATTCTTATATGCTATAAGTGACCAGACGTCCGAGATCAAAACTGGGAATTTAATCACAGAGAAGTGTCAGCTATTTTTAAATTGAAGAAACAATATGATTAGGTTATATATACACATGCTACATAAACAATGTATGCATACATTAGATATCTATATATCTTAAAGACTGTATCTCTGTTGCTGCAGCAGCAGGGAGTTTATTCTGTCTTGACACTTTGTATTGATATTTTCTATTACATTCTTCCCTTAAATGATCATGTTTACAGTGATTGTTTTATATGTATTTGTTATGTATGTCGCTTTGGATAAAAGTCCCACATATTTCACGAAGGTGAGCTACACAAAATTGGGTTGGAAAAGCTCGACTAAATTGAGCTGGTATAATACTGTATAGCCACTGTCCATCTCATTGTCTAGTTAGCTAACATACATTACCCCCCTCTTACAAAATCTGGACTGTGGTCCTAACTTTTACCCCTGTTGGCTTTTACAATCTTTATCTTCATCATTTATTTCAACTTTATGATATTCAGGTATGACATGCTTAAATGTACCGTATTTTCCGCACTATTAGCCGCACCTAAAAACCACAAATTTACTCAAAAGCTGACAGTGCGGCTTTTAACCCGGTGCGCTTTATATATGGATTAATATTACGATTCATTTTCATAAAGTTTCGATCTCGCAACTTCGGTAAACAGCCGCCATCTTTTTTCCCGGTAGAACAGGAAGCGCTTCTTCTTCTACGCAAGCAACCGCCAAGGTAAGCACCCGCCCCCATAGAACAGGAAGCGCTTCTTCTTCTACTGTAAGCAACCACCGGCCCGCGTAGAAGAAGAAAAAGCGCGCGGATATACCGTACGTTTCATTTCCTTTGTGTGTTTACATCTGTAAAGACCACAAAATGGCTCCTACTAAGCGTCAGGGATCCGGTTCATGAAAAGACGCAATCTCTCCATCCGCACACGGATTACTATTTCACAGCAACTGATATTCCTGTGAACCGCACTGTGGATACAACGGGAGCACGTACGGTGAATATTCGCACCACAGGGAATGAGAAGTCATCCTTCACTGTGGTTCTAGCTTGCCATGCTAATGGCCAGAAACTTCCACCCATGGTGATATTCAAAAGGAAGACCTTGCCAAAAGAGACCTTTCCAGCCGGCGTCATCATAAAAGCTAACTCGAAGGGATGGATGAAGAAAAGATGAGCGAGTGGTTAAGGTAAGTTTAAGTTTACGCGAAGAGGCCGGGTGGCTTTTTTCACGCAGCTCTGTCCATGTTGATATACGTATGTTTGTGATTGCACATTTGCGTACATTTTGGGAGTGAACAGAGTTGTTAGAACGCTGGTTTTTAATATATTATTAAAGTTTGACTGACCTATCTGACTGTTTTTTTGACATTCCTTTAGCGCAGTTAGATGCGGCTTACAACACCGGGCGGCTTATAACACCGGGCGGCTTATAGGTGGACAAAGTTTTGAAATATGCCGTTCATTGAAGGCGCGGCTTTTAACCCAGGGCGCCTTATGGTGCGGAAAATACGGTAATTAATTTCATTGACAAGCAATTCTATTATGGTCATATTCTTGTTTGTTAGCGGCTAGGATTTCAGTACTATTGAAGATCTTTGCTCCTTCTCAACTCTGTGGTAATATTCTTTTCACAAAATAATAATGATAATAATAACTGGGATTTATATAGCGCTTTTCTAAGTACCCAAAGTCGCTTTACATGTAGAACCCATCAATCATTCACACCTGGTGGTGGTAAGCTACTTTCATAGCCACAGCTGCCCTGGGGTAGACTGACGGAAGCGTGGCTGCAATTTGCGCCAACAGCCCCTCCGACCACCACTTATCATTCATCATTCAGTTCACCGGTGTGAGTGGCACCGGGGGCAAAGGGTGAAGTGTCCCGCCCAAGGACACAACGGCCACGATTTTTGGATGGTAAGAGGCGGGGAGCGAACCCGCAACCCTCAGGTTTCTGGCACGGTTGCTCTACCCACTACGCCATGCCGCCCCGATAATACAACCAATAGTACGTAAATGTTAAATCTTACTTGAGAAAAGTAATCCCCGGGTTCCTATTTTCAACAGTCCGCTCATTTGAGCAGGAAAACGCTGAACAACATCTTTGTTTTCTACCTGTCAACTGTCAGTTTTGCATCTTTGTTTTCTACATGTCAACTGTCAGTTTAGCATCTTTGTTTTCTACCTGTCAACTGTCAGTTTAGCGTCTTTATTTTCTACGTGTCAACTGTCAGTTTAGCATCTTTATTTTCTACATGTCAACTGTCAGTTTAGCATCTTTGTTTTCTACCTGTCAACTGTCAGTTTAGGCTGCTCGCCGGCTCCTCATCACCACTTCAAGATGGCGGCCCAATTTCTCGCGTCACAGCAGCCAATGCTGCGTCTACTTATAAGATGTCTATGCATGTGACTCTAACGTTAGCGCTATAGCTCACTATGCTTGTGTTGCTAACGTTTGGGTCTTTCTGTACCACTTCCTCATGTTATTGTGTGTGATGCTTACTAAATACAGGTAAAAGCCAGTAAATTAGAATATTTTGAAAAACTTGATTTATTTCAGTAATTGCATTCAAAAGGTGTAACTTGTACATTATATTTATTCATTGCACACAGACTGATGCATTCAAATGTTTATTTCATTTAATTTTGATGATTTGAAGTGGCAACAAATGAAAATCCAAAATTCCGTGTGTCACAAAATTAAAATATTACTTAAGGCTAATACAAAAAAGGGATTTTTAGAAATGTTGGCCAACTGAAAAGTATGAAAATGAAAAATATGAGCATGTACAATACTCAATACTTGGTTGGAGCTCCTTTTGCCTCAATTACTGCGTTAATGCGGCGTGGCATGGAGTCGATGAGTTTCTGGCACTGCTCAGGTGTTATGAGAGCCCAGGTTGCTCTGATAGTGGCCTTCAACTCTTCTGCGTTTTTGGGTCTGGCATTCTGCATCTTCCTTTTCACAATACCCCACAGATTTTCTATGGGGCTAAGGTCAGGGGAGTTGGCGGGCCAATTTAGAACAGAAATACCATGGTCCGTAAACCAGGCACGGGTAGATTTTGCGCTGTGTGCAGGCGCCAAGTCCTGTTGGAACTTGAAATCTCCATCTCCATAGAGCAGGTCAGCAGCAGGAAGCATGAAGTGCTCTAAAACTTGCTGGTAGACGGCTGCGTTGACCCTGGATCTCAGGAAACAGAGTGGACCGACACCAGCAGATGACATGGCACCCCAAACCATCACCCAACCATGCAAATTTTGCATTTCCTTTGGAAATCGAGGTCCCAGAGTCTGGAGGAAGACAGGAGAGGCACAGGATCCACGTTGCCTGAAGTCTAGTGTAAAGTTTCCACCATCAGTGATGGTTTGGGGTGCCATGTCATCTGCTGGTGTCGGTCCACTCTGTTTCCTGAGATCCAGGGTCAACGCAGCCGTCTACCAGCAAGTTTTAGAGCACTTCATGCTTCCTGCTGCTGACCTGCTCTATGGAGATGGAGATTTCAAGTTCCAACAGGACTTGGCGCCTGCACACAGCGCAAAATCTACCCGTGCCTGGTTTACGGACCATGGTATTTCTGTTCTAAATTGGCCCGCCAACTCCCCTGACCTTAGCCCCATAGAAAATCTGTGGGGTATTGTGAAAAGGAAGATGGAGAATGCTAGACCCAAAAATGCAGAAGAGTTGAAGGCCACTATCAGAGCAACCTGGGCTCTCATAACACCTGAGCAGTGCCAGAAACTCATCGACTCCATGCCACGCCGCATTAACGCAGTAATTGAGGCAAAAGGAGCTCCAACCAAGTATTGAGTATTGTACATGCTCATATTTTTCATTTTCATACTTTTCAGTTGGCCAACATTTCTAAAAATCCCTTTTTTGTATTAGCCTTAAGTAATATTCTAATTTTGTGACACACGGAATTTTGGATTTTCATTTGTTGCCACTTCAAATCATCAAAATTAAATGAAATAAACATTTGAATGCATCAGTCTGTGTGCAATGAATAAATATAATGTACAAGTTACACCTTTTGAATGCAATTACTGAAATAAATCAAGTTTTTCAAAATATTCTAATTTACTGGCTTTTACCTGTACATTTAACTGACTTAGTTTCAGCATTAAGCAAGATTTTTGGACAATACAATACTGTGTGACCACCAACGCATATTGGAAATAGTTTATAATAGTACAATATGAAAATTAGGAGTCAAAGTTGTTTCAAGAACACATTGTGATGACTGACCTGGTGATACATGGGCTGCTGACCAGACATGTACGACTGTTGTTGGGCCATGTTGGGGTCCTGCCCCGGCAGTGCCGTGATCATATTCTGCATGCTGTACGGCTGGTAGCCCATGTAGCTCATACCGTTAGTGGGGCCTGCCTGGGACATGGGGGGCATGCTCTGGGCCTGCGACGCCACATTCTGTGTGGCAAGGAGGACGACCATTAGTGCGATGATGCATCTGCATGTGCTGAGAAGAAAGTCTACTGAGGACCCGACCTGGTAGCCTTGTGTAGGAGTGGGCTGGTAGTTGGAGTAAGCCGGTGTACTTGTGGTAGGCGGGGCTTGACCAGGAGGAGGGGCGGGCTGTCCATTGGCGCCAGCAGGTGGATACATGTATGCATTAACCATGTTGGGATCTGTAGAAGCAGAGGATGGTTAACGCAGTATTTTTCAACCTTTTTTGAGCCGAGGCACATTTTTTTAACTGAAAAAATGTGGAGGCACACCACTGGCAGAAATCATAAAAAAATGTAACTCAATAGCCGATGTTGACAATAAAATGTCGTTGTCGCAATTGTTGGATATGACTTTAAAGCATAACCAAGCATGCATCACTATAGCTCTTGTCTCAAAGTAGGTGTACTGTCAGATCACACCCTGACTTATTTGGACTTTTTTGCTGTTTTCCTGTGTGTAGTGTTTTAGTTCTTGTCTTGCGCTCCTCTTTTGGTGGCTTTTCCTGTTTTGTTGGTGTTTTCCTGTAGCAGTTTCCTTAAACGCTATTCCCCGCATCTACTTTGTTTCAGCAATCAAGACTATTTCAGTTAGTTTTTATCCTTCTTTGTGGGGACATTGTTGATTGTCATGTCATGTTCGGATGTAATTTGTGGATGCCGTCTTGGCTCCACAGTAAGTCTTTGCTGTCGTCCAGCATTCTGTTTTTGTTAGGTTTTAGTTTTGTCTTGCATAGCCTTCCCCAAGCTTCAATGCCTTTTCTTAGGGGCACTCACCTTTTGTTTATTTTTGGTTTAAGCATTAGATACAACGACAAACCCTTGTCGTCTCACACAACGTGTTCCCGACATCTACAAAGCAATTAACTACCTGCTGCCACCTACTGATATGGAAGAGTATTACACGGTTACTCTGCTGAGCTCTAGACAGCACCGACACATCCTTTGCAGACTATAATTACTGGTTTGCAAAAAATATTTTTAACTAGAGATGTCCAATAATATCGGCAGTCCGATATTATCGGCCAATAAATGCTTTAAAATGTAATATCGGGAATTATCGGTATCGGTTTTAAAAAAGTTAAATTTATGACTTTTTAAAACGCCGCTGTACGGAGCGGTACACGGACGTAGGGAGAAGTACAGAGCGCCAATAAACCTTAAAGGCACTGCCTTTACGTGCCGGCCCAATCACATAATATCTACAGCTTTTCACACGCACAAGTGAATGAATGACAAACACATTTCGGGAGAACATCCGCACCGTAACACAACAGAACAAATACCCAGAACCCCTTGCAGCACTAACTCTTCCGGGACGCTACAATATACACCCCCCCCCAACCTCAACCCCGCCCACCTCAACCTCCTCATGCTCTCTCAGAGAGAGCATGTCACAAATTCCAAGCTGCTGTTTTGAGGCATGTTAAAAAAAATAATGCACTTTGTGACTTCAATAATAAATATGGCAGTGCCATGTTGGCATTTTTTTTCAGAACTTGAGTTGATTTATTTTGGAAAACCTTGTTACATTGTTTAATGCATCCAGCGGGGCATCACAACAGAATTAGGCATAATAATGTGTTAATTCCACGACTGTATATATCGGTATCGGTTGATATCGGAATTGGTAATTAAGAGTTGGACAATATCGGATATCGGCAAAAAAGACATTATCGGACATCTTTATTTTTAACCCAAATAGGTGAAATTACATAATCTCCCACAGCACACCAGACTGTATCTCACGGCACACTAGTGTGCCGCGGCACACTAGAAAAACACTGGATTAACGAAACGTTAACAAGCTGAAAAACAAGTGTGGCCTGAGATACCTGTGGCAGCAGTGGGCATGGCCTGATACTGTGGTGGCGCAGTCTGGCCGGGCTGGTTCATATAGATGTTGTGCATAGGTGAACCCTCCACCGAGCCAGCTGGACTAAAGGTGCCCGGGTAGCTGGGTGGAGCCCCAGGCTGGTACACCACCCCTCCTGCTACGTTCGGTGGCAGTGACATCTGTGTGACACAAAAGTGGATTGTATTGTCACGTGGTGAGGGACTTAAGAGTGTAAAAGGGCAGGCACAGGTGTGCATGCGTACCTGCGCGTAGGGCAAAGAGAAAGCAGGCATCTGAGCTCTCATCTGGATGGTGTGCTTCTGCTGCTCCAGACGCATCTGCCGTTCCTTTTCTTGCTCCTGCAAGCGCTGAATAGCCAGTTGCCTTTGCATCTCCAAGTATTCCTACGGCACATGAATACAAACATTCAAGCATGGTAACAGACTGGCAACAGGTAAACTATTTAAGGAGCCTTTAATACCTGCTTCTTCTGTCTCATGATTTCCAGTTTCTGTGCCAGCTGGATCTGCCTTTGCCTCTCTGCCTCCTCTGCGGCACGACGCATTTTCTCTCTGTGCTCATCCCGAAGGGCATTGAGGGCGGCCCTGGCGTCGCGCACTTGAGCCAGCTTGTCCTGCAGCCCTTCGTAATACACTGCGGACCCCAAGGAATGTTTCATACTAGACCTGGACCGATAACACATTTTGCCCGACAATACATTGATCTACAAATTATTGCCGATGAACTATTGGCAACATTGTTTGAGCCCAAATTGCCCACTGATGTAATAATCCATAATAATGTGTTGTATGTAGGGATGTAACGGTATCAACATCTCACGGTACAATAGTACAACAATATTAATGTCGTATATGTCTAAAAAAGAGTGTAAAATTAAGTGGCAGGAATGTTTAGGACAAACACACTTACTGTAATTGAACACAAACGAAATGCTAAGACGTTCTAATCATATTTATTACTACAAGCATGTATTTTTAAGTGCAAAAAATTGTGCAGGAACATCCACTGTTTTACTCTAAAGGCTTAGTGGCCACATGCGTGGACAGCACCTTTCAGATCTTATTGTGTACACTACTGAATTGGGGTCTTATGAATTGGGCCGCTTATGTGGTAGAGATGCGCGGATAGGCAATTATTTCATCCGCAACCGCATCACAAAAGTCGTCACCCATCCGCCATCCACCCGAACTAACATTTTATCAAAACCGCACCCGCCCGCACCCACCCGTTGTTATATATCTAATATAGACGATGCAAGGCATTAGTGAGGTTATAAAGCTTTTGCCTGTTAAAGAAAGGAGACTGATCCAATGAAGCAGAGACATTCAATGCGTGCCACGCTGTCACGGCCCAGACGCACACCAGTGCGCAATCATCTGGGAGCCGCGCTGAGCGCACCTCCAAGCGCGCTGGCGCCACTCAAACTGCTGCAGGCAGCTGCATTCTATCTTGTTTTAACATCCTGTGGCACTCTTCTGGGATCACGGCGGACGAAACTGCTCATGCTCAGGGTGTTTGTGGAGGTTCGGGGTTTTGCACAAATGTGATGCACCATGTTAGATGTCCCGGTTTTGTGACTGTCGTAGACATAAACAGCGTCGCAGCTCTTGCAAATCACGTAGCCAGCATTACTATCATCCTGATTTACAACCTCATAAAAACGAGTCCACGCTGAACTTTTCTGGCCTTTTTTTCCCCTGGTCTTTAGTATTCCCTTTTTTAGTTTGTCGTGTACCACGTTTGCTGCCGGCGTTGCCATCTTTTTTTTCTTCTTCTTCTGTTGTGGCATATGCTGCAGGTGCCTGCTCGTTTTTCGTATGTGGGTAACAACAGTTAACTATGTATATATATATTTCCGAATTGGTTTAACTGCCACCCGCCTGAATCTATTTAAAATCTTTTTTTATTTTTTTTATTTCAACCGCCCGACCCGCGGATAAAATCTAATTTTTTTTTATTTCAACCGCCCGACCCGCGGATAATCCGCGGACTCCACGGTTGTGTCCGCAAACCGCGCATCTCTATTATGTGGACACTTATACTGCCATCTGGTGGTGTCAGAAGAGTATACCATACAGTGGAATTTTGAAAAAAAAATAAGTGTAAAAATAAGAATTAGCATGTCACTAAACATGAAGTACACGTTTGTGTACTTATGGACTAAGTACATCATATCAAGAGATGATTCTTAATTTTTATTCTAATTAGGGAGAGCAAAGAGAAATAAAAAAAGCATGTAAACAAACAGCTTGGGCTTTAAGAGGTTAAGCAAACACTAAAAAATAACTTACAGTTGACGTCTTTAAAGTGACAATGCAAACATACAGTGTAAAACAATGTTCACTTAAGTGTCTGGCAACTTTTACTTTCTGAGAAGCAGTGTCCTCCACAGTGAACAGTCTGGAATATGCTGTTTCTCAGAAAAGTTACCTAACATAACTTTTTAATAATATAAATACCTCACAAACTGATGTTTGGCTTCGCTGGCTTTAAATATATTTTCAGGGTGACTTTTTATGAGGTGAGCGCAGCTGCATAGGTTCCAGCCCCCCGCGACATTGAGAGAGGGAAGCAGTAGAAAATGGTATGGATGAATTTTCAGTTTACTCATATTTCCCGCGGTGTACAATTTCTAGGTGTGATTTCCCTCCGTGTGGTGCAACGTGATCTGCCGGCTCTGTGTCGCCTTGGAAACGCTTGAGACAAAAGTCGCACACTTGACTTTGCAAAACGCAGGCTTTCTTACCGCCGCCAAAGAGGTTATGTTTTCGCCAAGGTTTGTTTGTTAGCAACATAACTCAAATAGTTATGGATCCATCTTGATGAATTTTTCAGGAAATGTCTCATCTACTACAAACACACTTCACTTCCTGCTGATGGCGTGGTTCCATGCGCCCCGCCTTGTCGGCCCGGCGCTGCGCTGAGGATTCTGGGAGATGTCGTTTAATTTCAGTGCCGGTCAATGCTACAGCACCACAAAAACCACACATTGACGTTTTTGTTCGATACTGTCACAGCATTATTGTGAAGACTTTGAAACCACAATACTGTTACACCCCTAACTGTAAGTAATGTATAATAAAGTATTCTCTTTCAAATGCAATAAACTTGGATTTCTCGTGTATTTTGACTTTGTAATTGGAATGTAAACTTTAAATCCAAGTTAGATAAAACAAATATTAATAAAATATACTCTTAGCAAAATGTTGCACTTGAATAAGAATCACAACCAAAAGCAATTCAAATAGGTTCTGTCTGTGTTAAGGAGGAGGTGGAGGACACAACTAAAATAATAAATAAAATGGCGAAATAAAAGTTATTGTGAACAAAATTATTATGGTTGTCATTATTATTGCAATTTTGTTTAATGTGCTCAAAAAGTACTAAAACCTTTTAATCAGGTTGTATTTTTTTATCACTAAAATAAATAGCGACACATTAGAGATGCGCGGATAGGCAATTATTTCATCCGCAACCGCATCAGAAAGTCGTCAACCATCCGCCATCCACCCGATGTAACATTTGATCAGAACCGCATCCGCCCGCACCCACCCGTTGATATATCTAATATAGACGATGCAAGGCATTAGTGAGGTTATAAAGCTTTTGCCTGTTAAAGAAAGGAGACTGATCCAATGCAGCACAGACATTCACGTGCCACGCTGTCACGACCCAGACGCACACCAGTGCGCAATCATATGGAAGCCGCGCTGAGCGCACCTCCAAGCGCGTCTCGCTGCCGGCGACGGCCGCGTATGAGCCCGACGCTCCAGCGCCATCCATTTTCAGGGCTAGTTGATTCGGCAGGTGGGTTGTTACACACTCCTTAGCGGGTTCCGACTTCCATGGCCACCATCCAGCTGCTGTCTATATCAACCAGGGTGAGCCCCACCCCTTTCGTGAGCGCACTGCGCGCGGAGTGACCCCCGTTACGCGCCCCCGGCAATGGGGGTGGCGGGCAGGTAAGCTGCGCGGGCGGAGCGCGCGGAGTGACCCCTGTTACGAGCCCCCGGCCACAGGGGTGGCGGGCAGGTAAGCTGCTTACCTGCTGCGCGTGACGCCGGCCGCGGCGAAGGCGGACGAGGCGGGGTGTCGGTGCGGTGGGCGCGGTGGTGAGGCCGCGGCGAAGGCGGACGAGGCGGGGTGTCGGTGCGGTGGGCGCGGTGGTGACCCTGGACGTGCGTTGGGCCCTTCTCGCGGATCGCCTCAGCTACGGCTCCCGGTGGGGCCCTCTCGGGGGAAGGGGCCTCGGTCCCGGACCCCGGCGAGGCGTCCCTTCTCCGCTCCGTAAAAGTGTCCATCTCTTTTTTTTTTTTTCTTCTGTTGTGGCATATGCTGCAGGTGCCTGCTCGTTTTTCGTATGTGGGTAACAACATTTAACTATGTATATATATTTCCAAATTGGTTTAACTGCCACCCGCCTGAATCTATTTAAAATCTAATTTTTTTTAATTTCAACCACCCGACCCGACCCGACCCGCGGATAAAATCTAATTTTTTTTTATTTCATCCGCCCGATCCGCGGATAATCCGCGGTTGTGCCCGCAAACCGCGCATCTCTACAACACATTATACTTTCCTGGCAGAGTAAACATCAACAATTGTTCTGGCTTCATAAAAGCCATATTATTTGTCTTTGTGTGTTTAAATATGTTTACCTTCTTCCAGTTTAGATTATAAACGTTTTAGAATCTTTTTAAATAATTGCTAATTGGGTGGTCTGTTCATTTCACTTCCTGCTTATGTGACATCACACAAGCGCACTTCCTGTTGAACAGACATCCGTCTGTTTCAAAAAGACACTGAAGTTTATATCAATGACTTTGTGCAAAGACAGCACAGCCTTTGTTCAATGTGAATACTGTATCTTACTTGTTTATAAAGTAATATGTTTATAAAAGTTCAAACTGGAGTATGACGTTTGTTAAAGGGGAACATTATCACCAGACCTATATTTTTTTTTTTAACCGATTTCCGAACTCTAAATGGGTGAATTTTGGCGAATTAAACGCCTTTCTATTATTCGCTCTCGGAGCGATGACGTCACATCGGGAAGCAATCCGCCATTTTCTCACTTTCGTCGGTGTGTTGTCGGAGGGTGTAACAACACAAACAGGGACGGATTCAAGTTGCACCAGTGGCCCAAAGATGCCAAAGTGGCAAGAAATTGGACGAAATTTGTTCAAAATACAAGGGTGTGGGGAAAGCCGACGAAATGGTCAGTCGTTTGTTCCGCACACTTTACCGACGAAAGCTATGCTACGACAGAGATGGCAAGAATGTGTGGATATCCTGCGACACTCAAAGCAGATGCTGACATCAACTCCAAAACTGGACAGATCAGCTTTCAGGAAAAGAGAGCGGATGAGGGTATGTCTACAGAATATATTAATTGATGAAAACTTTATTCATTACTCGCGGTTTTACGTAAATTATTACACATAAACTGTGTTTACCAATAAATTAGCTTAAAAACATTTTTTTTTTTTCAATCATTCGAGTACATTCGGGTAGTCTTGTGTAATGCAGTATTTTGTGTCTATTTACCGTATTTTCCGCACTATAAGGCGCACCTAAAAACCACAATTTTTCTCAAAAGCTGACAGTGCGCCTAATAACCCGGTGCGCTTTATTACGATTCATTTTCATAAAGTTTCGGTCTCGCAACTTCGGTAAACAGCCGCCATCTTTTTTCCCGGTAGAACAGGAAGCGCTTCTTCTTCTACGCAAGCAACCGCCAAGGAAAGCACCCGCCCCCATAGAACAGGAAGCGCTTCACCCGCCCCCATAGAAAAGGAAGCGCTTCACCCGCCCCCGGAAGAAGAAGAAAAAACGCGCGGATATCACCGTACGTTTCATTTCCTGTTTACATCTGTAAAGACCACAAAATGGCTCCTAATAAGCGATCCGGTTCATAAAAAGACGCAATCTCTCCATCCGCACACGGATTACTACCGTATTTCACAGCAACTGATATTCCTGTGAACCGCACTGTGGAACGGGAGCACGTACGGTGAATATTCGCACCACAGGGAATGAAGTCATCCTTCACTGTGGTTCTAGCTTGCCATGCTAACTTCCACTCATGGTGATATTCAAAAGGAAGACCTTGCCAAAAGAGACCTTTCCAGCCGGCGTCATCATAAAAGCTAACTCGAAGGGATGGATGGATGAAGAAAAGATGAGCGAGTGGTTAAGGGAAGTTTACGCGAAGAGGCCGGGTGGCTTTTTTCACACAGCTCCGAAGGCGAACACACCTTCACTAAGACGGGCAGACAGCGCCGGACGACATACGCCAACATTTGCCAGTGGATCGTAAATGCTTGGGCAGATATTTCGGTCACAACTGTGGTCCGAGCTTTCCGGAAGGCAGGATTCACAGAACAACAGCGACACTGACTCCCGATGACTTCTACGAGACGGAACCGGCCATTTTGGATCCCGTATTCGCCCAACTTTTCAATTCGGACACCGAAGACGAAGAATTCGAAGGATTTACGAATGAAGAATAACTTCAGAAGGTGAGCGCTATGTTTATTTTGTGTGTTGTGACATTAACGTTAAAGCAACATTATGTTGCTATTGTTCTACACCATTTTGAATTTTACTATGTTTGTGATTGCACATTTGCGTACATTTTGGGACAGAGTTGTTAGAACGCTGGTTTTCAATATATTATTAAAGTTTGACTGAACTATCTGACTGTTTTTTTGACATTCACTTTAGCGCAGCGTTTTTTTGACATTCACTTTAGCGCAGCGTAGGCGCGGCTTTTAGTCCGGGGCGGCTTATTGGTGGACAAAATTATGAAATATGTAATTCATAGAAGGTGCGGCTAATAATCCGGTGCGCCTTATAGTGCGGAAAATACGGTAGGTATGGTTAAGCTGAGTGCTGAAATCGTGGAAAAATATATGTTCTTAGCGCGCCTGAAATGGGCTGTCTGCACTCTCAAAGTGCATGTTGTTGCCAAATGTATTTCATATGCTGTAAACCTAGTTCATAGTTGTTAGTTTCCTTTAATGCCAAACAAACACATACCAATCGTTGGTTAGAAGGCGATCGCCCAATTCGTCCTCGCTTTCTCCCGTGTCGCTGGCTGTCGTGTCGTTTTCGCTTGCATACGGTTCAAACCGATATGGCTCAATAGCTTCAGTTTCTTCTTCAATTTCGTTTTGGCTACCTGCCTCCACACTACAACCATCCGTTTCAATACATGCGTAATCTGTTGAATCGCTTAAGCCGCTGAAATCCGAGTCTGAATCCGAGCTAATGTCGCTATACCTTGCTGTTCTTTCCGCCACGTTTGTTTGTATTGGCATCACTGTGTGACGTCACAGGAAAATGGACGGGTGTATATAACGATGGTTAAAATCAGGCACTTTGAAGCTTTTTTAGGGATGTTGCGTGATGGGTAAAATTTTGAAAAAAACTTCGAAAAATAAAATAAGCCACTGGGAACTGATTTTTAATGGTTTTAACCCTTCTGAAATTGTGATAATGTTCCCCTTTAATGGGAAAAGACGTTTATGTCTCTCATTTTCATGTTTGCGCTAGTCCTTCAATAGGTTTATCAAAGTGCAGTTGTCAATCATGCTTTTTTGATCACTTTAATTTAATGTGGTAATAGTAACCGCCTGTAGTTTTACAGCGGTTGTTATTATTACCGTTTATGTGCATGTAGTACAAACTGCTGCAAAGAGTAACTGCTCCGCCTCTTGCAGCCTGTCACAACAATTATCGACGCTGGAAAAGTCCCTGACTTAACGTTCCTTTATCGTCCGGTTAATTGACTTATTGAATGTTGACCTAGGCCTATTTGAGACAAACATGGGGGATAAATCCTCTTTCGAAACAAAGAAAGACTCACGTCGCTTCTCGTCCAGCTGGTTAAGTATGTCCAGCAGCTGCGGGTGCATGTTGTTGATGGACTGAAAGAGGGAGAGGACTGCGCTGTCGTTGGTGATGCTGCGCCCGCGCATGTGGTTGCTCTTCATGCGGTTGAGGAAGGTGGTGACTGCGTTTTGCAGAGCCTTAAGGAACTGCTCGTGGTTTTCCTCGGATTCCCCGTTCTGGTACTGTTGCTGGAGGACGACACGTGGGGATACATGTTAGAATAATTATGTGTAAATGATCACACAACTGTTATGCTTAAAGGCCATTGCTATAGTTACTAGCTATTGTGCTCGAGTTAGACTTTTCTATCTGTGCAAGGACAAAACTTCTTGTCTGAGGGGTGGCCTCAGCCGCAGATGTTATCTTTGTTTTAGCCCGCTAACAGCCAAGGACTTCTAGGACCTCAACGAAGATAAGACGACAGCACGCAGACGAAACAGAGACAAGGCAATCACAAGGCCCCCAGCACATTCCGTCACGTATTGTGCGTACTGGAATCTGCTTTGCATGAAATGTGTGGCCACTCCTTTTAGAGGCGGCCTCAGTGATGTAACCAGGGACCTCCCAAATAAATACAGGTAAAAGCCAGTAAATTAGAATATTTTGAAAAACTTGATTTATTTCAGTAATTGCATTCAAAAGGTGTGACTTGTACATTATATTTATTCATTGCACACAGACTGATGCATTCAAATGTTTATTTCATTTAATTTTGATGATTTGAAGTGGCAACAAATGAAAATCCAAAATTCCGTGTGTCACAAAATTAGAATATTACTTAAGGCTAATACAAAAAAGGGATTTTTAGAAATGTTGGCCAACTGAAAAGTATGAAAATGAAAAATATGAGCATGTACAATACTCAATACTTGGTTGGAGCTCCTTTTGCCTCAATTACTGCGTTAATGCGGCGTGGCATGGAGTCGATGAGTTTCTGGCACTGCTCAGGTGTTATGAGAGCCCAGGTTGCTCTGATAGTGGCCTTCAACTCTTCTGCGTTTTTGGGTCTGGCATTCTGCATCTTCCTTTTCACAATACCCCACAGATTTTCTATGGGGCTAAGGTCAGGGGAGTTGGCGGGCCAATTTAGAACAGAAATACCATGGTCCGTAAACCAGGCACGGGTAGATTTTGCGCTGTGTGCAGGCGCCAAGTCCTGTTGGAACTTGAAATCTCCATCTCCATAGAGCAGGTCAGCAGCAGGAAGCATGAAGTGCTCTAAAACTTGCTGGTAGACGGCTGCGTTGACCCTGGATCTCAGGAAACAGAGTGGACCGACACCAGCAGATGACATGGCACCCCAAACCATCACTGATGGTGGAAACTTTACACTAGACTTCAGGCAACGTGGATCCTGTGCCTCTCCTGTCTTCCTCCAGACTCTGGGACCTCGATTTCCAAAGGAAATGCAAAATTTGCATGGTTGGGTGATGGTTTGGGGTGCCATGTCATCAAACTCATCGACTCCATGCCACGCCGCATTAACGCAGTAATTGAGGCAAAAGGAGCTCCAACCAAGTATTGAGTATTGTACATGCTCATATTTTTCATTTTCATACTTTTCAGTTGGCCAACATTTCTAAAAATCCCTTTTTTGTATTAGCCTTAAGTAATATTCTAATTTTGTGACACACGGAATTTTGGATTTTCATTTGTTGCCACTTCAAATCATCAAAATTAAATGAAATAAACATTTGAATGCATCAGTCTGTGTGCAATGAATAAATATAATGTACAAGTTACACCTTTTGAATGCAATTACTGAAATAAATCAAGTTTTTCAAAATATTCTAATTTACTGGCTTTTACCTGTAGAGGAGCACGTGCAATCCCAAACGTCTCTCCTCATTGAGCCAAATTGAACTCTGTCTCGGCATGATTCCTTGCTTCTTGTCTGTTTAATAGATGTCATCAGTGTTTGAACCTGACAATACATTAATACCTCTGGGGTACGATATATTTTCATACCTCCACTATACTGACTGGCTGCACAGGGACACATGTTTCTGCAGGCTGACTGATGGACGACAGGGGCTCAGCCAATGGCACAGGAGCAGGGGCTGAGGGGGTGGGACTTTTGCGAGCCTCTTCCTGCTTCTTCTCCCAATATGTTCTATTGAGGTAACGTGCCAGCTGCAGCACACAATAAACATCATAAATTGATGTTGAATGTGACAACAAGCGCTGTTGAAGATCGGATCATTCACCTCAGGGTCGACATCTTCCGCTGAAGGAGCCGAGGAGTTCTAAAAAGTGATAGGGAGAAAAGTCAGTCAACAATTAAATGGTGATGGGGTGTAAAGAAGTGGGGTGGAGGCAGCTCTTACAACAGGGGATGTGTAGAAGGTGCTGACTGGGGGTGCGGAAGAAGTGATCGGGGTGGGGTCAGCTTTGGGATACACGGTGTACAAGTTCTTCTGTTTCTGCAAACGCACGCCTAGCTTTTTAAGAGGCTTTTTTTCTGCAAAAATTAAATAAGTATGCAGCCATGCATTCTTACCATTCGCTCTTTCTCCTCCGCCTCGCTTTGGGAGAGGGCGATGGCCAGCTGGAGCTCTTCCTCCTCTTGCAGCGCTGCCTCATCTCTCTTTGGAGGCATCTGGGGGGCATGCAGAGACAGAAAAAAGGACAAATTCTAATAAATCTAACAAAATTATGGATACAGTACATCCTATCGCAGGCTGCCTATTTCCTGCCTGCGAGCCTCAACTTTAAAGAATTACTTGCGACTGCTGTGACAGCGGGCTGGTCAGATACTCGGGTGGCAGCTCGGCAGAGCTGGTGGGCGGAGCTTTGCCCTCAGCTTTCCTAAGTGGAGGAGAGAGGGTGGGGTGGCTGGTAAAGAGAGGGATCGGGTAGAGAAACAAACTTGTAAATAAGGGCATTCACATTGACATTTTGTTCCGTACGCAATCAAAAGTTGGAATTGGGGTTCAAATCACCAAAATGATTCCTGAGCGCGGCCACCGCTGATGCTCACAGTTCCCCTCACCTCCCAGGGGTTGGAACAAGGGGATGGGTCAAATGCAGAGGGTAATTTCACCACACCTAGTGTGTGTGTGACTATCAGTGGTACTTTAACTTAATTTGATGAGAGGCAATACAAGCAGCAGTGTGGGTTTCTAATATTTTTGCTGGTTTATCAGGCTTACTCAGACAAGTGAAAGGTCCAAAACGCTTTAAAAACCTCACAGTTTAATGGACTAAAAACTACAAATGTATAAGTACTGTCGTCCATCATTTATCGCGGCCAACTGGTTCTAGGTCTGACCGTGGAAAACTAATTTTCACAAAATAAGATAATAAATATATTGAATAATTTCATAGAGCATACATTTTTTTAAACCCTTCTAAGGGCGTACAATTAGAGCCCTCTAAACATGAAATAATACCTATATAGGCACCATGTAGAGGGTGGAGTGCCATCTCCGGGTTGGGGAGGAGATCTTGCCCCAAGTGGAGGAGTTCAAGTACCTCGGAGTCTTGTTCACGAGTGAGGGAAGAGTGGATCGTGAGATTGACAGGCGGATCGGTGCGGCGTCTTCAGTAATGCGGACGCTGTATCGATCCGTTGTGGTGAAGAAGGAGCTGAGCCGGAAGGCAAAGCTCTCAATTTACCGGTCGATCTACGTTCCCATCCTCACCTATGGTCATGAGCTTTGGGTTATGACCGAAAGGACAAGATCACGGGTACAAGCGGCCGAAATGAGTTTCCTCCGCCGGGTGGCGGGGCTCTCCCTTAGAGATAGGGTGAGAAGCTCTGCCATCCGGGAGGAGCTCAAAGTAAAGCCGCTGCTCCTCCACATCGAGAGGAGCCAGATGAGGTGGTTCGGGCATCTGATCAGGATGCCACCCGAACGCCTCCCTAGGGAGGTGTTTAGGGCACGTCCGACCGGTAGGAGGCCGCGGGGAAGACCCAGGACACGTTGGGAAGACTATGTCTCCCGGCTGGCCTGGGAACGCCTCGGGGTCCCACAGGAAGAGCTGGACGAAGTGGCTGGGGAGAGGGAAGTCTGGGCTTCCCTGCTTAGGCTGCTGCCCCCGCGACCCGACCTCGGATAAGCGGAAGAAGATGGATGGATGGATGGATAGTGGTTTCCCCCAGAAAAACCTTGATTTCATTTTACTGTAGATTACAGTATTGAGGTGGGCGGGGTTGGAGTGATCGCTGATCGCTGTATAATTTGTCCAGAATCTTAACGGTCCTCCTGGACCGACCAGATTAGGAACCGGTACTCGGCGTACATCCCAACTAATGTTAAATGTAGATTAAAATCATTATAGGACTCCTTTAATGTATGAAAGCACTATAAAAGGTACAACTGCCCCACATAGTGGTAAATTTGGTCATTTACAGCAGTTTTGACTCATGTTGTAATCTCAAGTGGTATTATAGAACACACAGGCTGACACGGAGTTAAATATAACATGTTTACACTTATAAAAGCAGAATGACTTGCATTTGATCCTAAAATTATGTTCAGTCAACTATTGTTGTGGCAAGTGAGTGTATGTATTCTTAACATTGGGTATATCTACAATGAACATAAACCATCATGAGAAATCTAAGGTGGAAAATCACCACTGCGTACTCACTTGTTTAGCAGCTCAAAGCAAGGCTCACAAACGCGGACCTCCTTCTCTATTCCAAACTTGGGAATAGTGGAATACTTAGACGAACACTTCCCGCAGAAAATCTGCCCGCAAGCTCGACAGTGGTGCTAAAAGAGAGCGAATGCAAATCCAGGTCAAGCTGTGCTCGTAGGTCATAACCCACCACTGCTCGGTGTGACTGAAGGAAGTGTTGCAATGTTTACAATGTCCCACTTCAGGTAAGCCCCGCCTACCTTTCTCGTCATAACTCCAAATTGAACTCTGCACCGGTGGCATTCCTCTGCATCAACCCAGTCTGGGGCCTGAATGGGTACAAATGTGTTCTTTTTATAGACATGGAGGCCCTGGCAGTCATGCGATCAAACTATAAATACTGCCACAGACTAAAATCAGGCTATGCAAGAAAAATGTTACTTACACGCTCGGCTGCAAACATGGCATCACTCTCCTTGAACTCAGGAAACACGTGACCTAGAAAAGAAAAACAAATCATCATAAAACCTTTCATCAACTCTACAGGCAAATGTGAAGTTAAAAGCCCTATGATGAAACTACATCAAATTGTTAGGTACTGCTAATGTTAATGCATTATATTGGCTGCCACACTCCTTCCCTATGTCACAGTCAACTTCTGGTTCTATGTTTATCATCACACTTTCGCTTTGTCATCACTGGTACTCCTCTCCCTTCTCACACTGAGGTTCAAAAAAAATGTGCATGTTTTGAGGAATCATTTCACTGAAATTACCTTTGTTTAACTCTATATCGTACAATTTTAAAAGGATTCTACCGAGGGCTGCAGCTAGGGTTTATTTTAGAAATCAAGTAATCTCTCTATCAATTTGTTTGGTTCATAGAATAATCGAGTAAAACAGACGTTATAGCTTCCAGACATTTATAAAAAATTGTTGAAACAAACCAATTTTCTGATGAACTTTATTCTTTTAAATGCACGTAACATTCAAATAGCACTTTTAACATGGGATCATTACTATTTATTAGTTGTGTAGCCTAAAGCCAGCCAATAGATAATAAAGAACCAAACAAAAAGACTCAAAGATAAATTGAGTGACAATGTATTTAACAACTTGGCTGCATTTACACTGCACACCAAATCAGATATGTGCCCTCAAGTGACACAGATTTGATTTACGCTCCAAAGTGCTTCATATTTTACCTTTTCGCATTAGATCCAGGCCACATCAGGAGGTAGTACACATTTGATTGGAATCTGATCTTTTTAAATGTGACTTCAGTCTAAACGCAATGCGACCTGAATAGTGTTTTTTTCCGTCAGCTTAGGGTGAGCTACGTCATTTGTGTGCGCAGGGAAAGACGTAGTTCGCCAGTGGAAAAGACGCAGCTCGCAACGTCCGGTTACGGTGAGCAAAGTATTTTTCCGGCCGGCCAAATTTTTGGTGCATCACCAGTTAATACTGGGTAAATAATAGGCTATATGTAGTATATGAATATATATTTAAATTTCAAAGAAATAGCAATTGTTGAAGGATGGGCATTGACGCGGTGGCGTATTTGCCTCCATGCTATGTACATTGGCTGAGTTGTTTACGGGAGTTGGAAAAAAAGCTAACGTAGTTTCACGCTGATGTCCGTGTTGCCTCTACTTAACAGCCATAAAAAGATTGGAACTCTACCAAATATATTAAACTAGTCAGCATATATCCATTCATAAATATTTCTTTAATTTATTTTCACGTAAGAAAATGTGAGTGTGAATGTTGTCTGTCTATCTGTGTTGGCCCTGTGATGAGGTGACTTGTCCAGGGTGTAACCAGCTTTGCGCCCGAATGCAGCTGAGATAGGCTCCCGCGACCCCGAAAGGGACAAGCGGTTGAAAATGGATGGATGGATGAAAAACACTCATTTTTAAAAAGGTGTGGCGACTTTTATTTTATTATTTATATTATTCACATGTGAATATAGACTATTTATATTATTCACATGTGTATAATGCTGTATAATAGACTGTATTTATATTATTCACATGTGAATAATGCTGTATAATAGACTATTTATATTATTCACATGTGAATAATGCTGTATAATAGACTATTTATATTATTCACATGTGAATAATGCTGTATAATAGACTATTTATATTATTCACATGTGAATAATGCTGTATAATAGACTGTATTTATATTATTCACATGTGAATAATGCTGTATAATAGACTGCATTTATATTATTCACATGTGAATAATGCTGTATAATAGACTGTATTTATATTATTCACATGTGAATAATGCTGTATAATAGACTGTATTTATATTATTCATATGTGAATAATGCTGTATAATAGACTATTTATATTATTCACATGTGAATAATGCTGTATAATAAGACTGTATTTATATTATTCACATGTGAATAATGCTGTATAATAGACTGTATTTATATTATTCACATGTGAATAATGCTGTATAATAGACTGTATTTATATTATTCACATGTGAATAATGCTGTATAATAGACTGTACTTATATTATTCACATGTGAATAATGCTGTATAATAGACTGTATTTATATTATTCACATGTGTATAATGCTGTATAATAGACTGTATTTATATTATTTACATGTGAATAATGCTGTATAATAGACTATTTATATTATTCACATGTGAATAATGCTGTATAATAGACTGTATTTATATTATTCACATGTGAATAATGCTGTATAATAGACTATTTATATTATTCACATGTGAATAATGCTGTATAATAGACTATTTATATTATTCACATGTAAAAAATACCTAAGTGTTTATTGTGAGCGAACTGTGGTGCTGAATTTCCCCCAGGGATCAATAAAGTACTTTCTATTCTATTTTATTTAGAGAATCTGGTCAACTTTTTTTGTATTTACTTTATTGAAACGCGCATGCAAGTGACGTCGAGGCCACATTGGGGCCTGTACACATTTATACCGGAGTCTATTAAATATCATGACCCAATATGTTTGAATAAAGTATTTGTTATGCAAGTTATAATGATAAATGATAAATGGGTTGTACTTGTATAGCGCTTTTCTACCTTCAAGGTACTCAAAGCGCTTTGACACTACTTCCACATTTACCCATTCACACACACATTCACACACTGATGGAGGGAGCTGCCATGCAAGGCGCTAACCAGCACCCATCAGGAGCAAGGGTGAAGTGTCTTGCTCAGGACACAACGGACATGACGAGGTTGGTACTAGGTGGGGATTGAACCAGGGACCCTCGGGTCGCGCCCGACCATTCTCCCACTGCGCCACGCCGTCCCCTAGTTAAATATATAAGATGGTGTTAGCTGCCAAAATAAACGTTGACCTACTTTACGGTTGTTTACTGCTCTTTAATATTCAGGGTGCTTTTTTTGTAACGTGCTGAAATATTGATGTAGTGCTAATCTTAAATGTCAGATCTGTTTGACAGTGTAAACATTTCACCACATTGTATGTCTTTCTCAGTTTGAAATGATCGCAAAACCTGAAATGGCTTCACTCTTCTTCTTTGGGCCAATTGCTCTCGTTCTCTCTCTTCTTTGAGCCATCTCTCTTTGCACTCCACTGTCTGGCCACGCACAACTTATACCACCATAGGTGCACCACTTTCACGTACACTCTATTGGAGCAGTCTTGCGGAAACAATGGCCGCGTATTTTACCCATTTAATGAATCACTGATGCAACCAAATGCAAATGAATGGCTTTACATTGCAGTTTAGGTTCAGAAATGACAAACTATAAAAACCATACACGTGTCCACGTACCTTCCACTTTCATGATCTGATAGGTGTCTTGTACCACTTTGTACTTGGGTTCATTGCGGAAGGCGTGGGCCCAGGCCTGGATCAGGTAGAGGATCTTGTTTCGGACATTTGGTTCTGTCTGTTTCTAGTGAAGAGAATTGTTTAAATAAACTGTCTTTACATCTTTGCATTATTCATGTTATTTTGTCGCTTTACAAACTGGGCTGTTGCTATAGGAACGAGCAAAAACATATGACATCACATGACCACTGGCATGTAATCACACAAAGAATTTGCTGATTCATTTTAAATTGGAACTGCACCTTTTTTTTAAATTTTGCCTATCATTCACAATCTTTATGTGAGACAACCACACATGATTTCCCTATTGTGTGATGAACAAAGTCTATCACATCTTATTTTATATTTTTCTTTTTCTTATGCACTAACTTGTAAATAAACACTAGCAAAAGTCAGTCAAAAATGGAGCCAATGGAAGTTGATCTATTCCATCTATAAAGCGCTCTTAAAAAACCTCCATGGTTTTATATACACGCTGTAAATATATATGTAATGTAACAACAGGCACATTCATAATAACATGTAATACTTACCATTTTTGTCAATGTAGGCAATTGTCTGCGGATTACTTTCACAGACACATGATTAGGGGTGTAACGGTACACAAAAATTTTGGTTCGGTACGTACCTCGGTTTAGAGGTCACGGTTCGGTTCATTTCCGGTACAGTAAGAAAACAAAATATACATTTTTGGGTTATTTATTTACCAAATTTGCAAAATCTTCCACCAAAAATATTTTTCTTCGTGGAATATTTGATGTGAAGTAATGGGAACCTTGGATAGGTCAAAAATTCATAATAACATTGATTTTGATTCAATATTATGTTTTGAGCAATGACAGTTTGAAAGAATAAAAACCAGCTTTGTTTTATTAGTCAACATTGCAACTTTTTCTTAATTACATTTAACCTTTAAGCTTTTTTATTTCACTTTTGTTATGTTTTTGTTTATTTTAATAGTATTTTTTAAAATGTGCCATGGGCCTTTAAAACATTAGCTGTGGGCCGCAAATGGCCTCCGGGGCACACTTTTGACACCCCTGCTATAGATAATAAAACATTAAATGTGATAAATCTATGGATAAAAAGCAGAGCCTGGCGACGCATGCGCGTTTATCATAACTCTCTCCCTCTCTCTGTCTCTACCCCTCCCTCACAAATACTGCTTGTGCGCACAATTTGTTTTGTTTTTAACCCCTTCTTAACCCTGAATGTACATTGAAAATACACGCAACCCTAACTCAAAATGCCGGACATTTGAGGCATTTAAGAAAATCCGCCCTGACAGCTACGCAAAAGAGGACATGTCCGGTGAAAAGAGGACGTATGGTCAGTCTATCGTAGCCCATTAGCTGCTAGCATGCCATGTGTTGTGCCTCGGTGTGCATTGTTTACACAACGTGCGCTACGCTACTTAATATGTCCGTGTGGAAACTCGTTCGGTACACCTCCGAACCGAATCGGAACCCCCGTACCGAAACGGTTCAATACAAATACACGTATCGCTACACTCCTACGCATGATGTTTACTTTTCATTTAAAAAACAACAGTATTATCACTCAGTGCAGACCTCGTGAGAGACAACAAAGACTACTTTGGGACAAATTCTTATATTTAACCTTATATTTTTATAGACTGAATACAAGGAGGATGAGCTACAAGTTTTCAAAGCTGTCTGCTAAACAGATCCAGCTTTAGTAAAATACTAAACATCACGTAGCAGTATTGCCAAGTGCTTAACAAGATATTCAAACTATGAACACAATAAAACGATCAATCAGACAATAAAAGTCTGCTCTCACTCGGATGCTGACTAATGGGATGATTATGTCTTGTCATTCATAAACCTCATGCAGGTTTTAAAAAAAAAAAAAGGCAAACAAGCGTCCTTTCATGTCTTTCTCGCCGTGAATGTCAAAGTTGACAAACTTCTCGGTTTATGGAAACAACCTTCTACTATACAGGTCGTGGTATGATTTATAATCTAGAATTACTTTTCACTAACTCAGAGGCGATGCAGCAGCTCACCAGTTCAACATGTCAATAAAGCTGGTTAGCTTTATGTGATCACAGCACTGCTAAAAATGGCCTGTCTGCGTTGGCGCTTATAATAACAATATCACTAACAATTGATTAATATTCAGGTCACGAGATGTAAATGGAGTATTGTTGGCGGTTTTCTTAGAGAGCTTTAAGGCAGAATAGTGTACGCCCATTAGCCACCTAGTACTTGCCGTATTTTATGACTTAGACACATGTGATCTTGTCTACATAAAGATTGTGAATGAACGGCAAAACAAGCGCATTTTCCCTCTAAGGATGTTTGCAAACGAGGTGTTACAACGCCACCTTGAGCAGATCCTTCAATTCCTCCATCGTCACTTTACTGGCCACCTCATCATGAACCGTCTGACCACAGTTCTTCACCACGGACTCAAGGACCTGAAGAGGAAGGGAACAATGGTTTCTCCCACATATTGTAGCGCAATTGCAAGTAACCGAGTTGTGTATAACTGTGCCCACATATGTCACTATTGTGCTTTTATCTACAAATTCTCAATCTTACCTCGAGTGCATAGAGGGCCACATGTGGGTTCTTGTCGTTCAACTTCTTTTTAATGGCAGCGATTGCATATTTAGCCCTGATTGGAGAAATATACCATCAATGACCTTTTCATTTTAAAATATGACCACAATGAATCAAAAAAGTGGGATAGGAGTAGGGCTGGACCGATAAAACGATATTAACACACATCACGATAGATAAAATGATGTTCGATAAAACGTTCAATACATATATATACACCGGTACATATTTCTGCTCAGAAGAACACGTAAGTTACAAAGCAAGGTTAGTAGCAAGAACAAAGACATTCAGGCTCTGATAACCAAGCAAAATAGGAAGTAATCACTGAGCAATTGGAGGGGCGCACTAACAGCCAATCACGTAACAGTATCAATTATCCTGTTTGGTTGCACCATCTTGCTGTCTCGCTGTTGATTCTCTGCATGGAGTTAGAAGAGAAACTAAAAATAAGTGCTGCAGAGTACCGGTACATCTCTTTCATCCATAGGTTGTTCCCTAATCAGGGACATTAATTCCTTTCGATACTTAAGAATAACTGACTAGGGGTGCAACGATTAGTCGACATTATTGACAAATGTCCACAATAAAATTTGTCGGCAACAAATATATTTGTCGACAATAGTCGTGACGTCATCACTCCTGTTTTTCCGGGCGGAAACGGGTTTGCGCCACCACTCGCAAAAACATCGGCAGGTGGAAACATTTGAAGTGTAAGAACATATCCTCCTATTCTTGCCTAAGACATGAATACCTTGCTGGAACCGCACACAGACAGACAGACATTAGGCACCAATGCGGAGGTATCATAGGATTAAACATAAAATCTATTAGATAGCCAACATGTTGAGAATTCATTACTGATACAATTCTATACATTGAGTTGTTCAATAGTCACTATACCAGTGTGCAGCTTTTTAACCACATCATGTCAAAATGCTTATTTTGTTTTTGAGGAAGTTAGATTTGGTGATTTGTTGTCTGTTTTTATTGTTGCTATTGTAACTGTTAGAATAATTGTTTGTAAGTTATCACAAAAAACTTTGTGTTGAAATGAGTTCCAGGCAAAAGGACAGGGGCTGTCTTTGAGGCCTACCAAGAGTAAGACTCGTAAAACTCCACTGTGTAAGGGGGAGAGCCACATGAAGGGTTTTCTGTTTTCTCTCATGTGTGGTAATCAACAGAAGGATGTTGTTCTGGCCCAAGTACTTCAAAGTGGAGACATGACAGGATCTGCCCAATTTCCAGACAAACTCTTTTTGAACTATTTTATGGACCTCCTTTTGAACTATTTTACGAACTCTTTTTGAACTGACCTTTTCTGTGAACTTTTTGCGACCTTTGTCCTTTGGAAACAAAGGTGGTCATGTGGTTGGGGAGGGTCCAAAATAAAAGGAGGCGGCATGCAATATTTTGGCAGAGCGTGCTGGAGATTGTAGAGGATACAATGTCCGGGCGACTCTCCTCAATATATTGAGTCCAAATTGAATTCTGTCTGTTTAATTCTTTGCCTCTTGTCTTGTTTAATAGATGTCATCAGTGTTTGAACCTGACAGTAACTGTTTTGTCTGTCAATTGTTTTTGTTTTTTTTAGCAATTTGCCTTTCCTTTCTTTTTAATTTACAATATTGTAATAGTCAATTCATTTTTGTAACAGCTGGATGTGCAACACAGTTACAATATAAATAAATAAAGGAATTAGTTATCTTTGTTGTCCGTAAGCACATGCCTAAAATAACTTAAGTGTGTTTAAAAGTCGTTGGAAAAATTAGAGCCATTAAATATGTGTACGCTTTATAATCTGACTTATCGACTAATCGTTAAGATAGTCGTTGACTATTCGACACAGCTGTAACTTCCTGGCATTAAACCTGCAACAAATAGTTATCAGATTTCTGTATGTTTAGATTTTCACACTGCACTAATTTGTTACACTTTATTGTGCATTTCTTACATAATCCGTTTTTTTGCACCCTCAATTTATGAAGTTATTGTTATGTGCTTACTGTGATTTTATAACTGTGTTTACATTGATTGAGTATGGGTGAGTTGTCATTTCCTTTCTGCCTTTATATCTTAGGCATTTATAATTAAAGTAAGGTTACATTTTAAATATCAACATTTAATATATTTTTTGTTCTTGTCTTTATTTTCCACTGGTCATAAAAATATCAATAACTATCGATAGCGACCGATACAAAACACTTAAATCGTGATATAGTTTTCAGCCATATCGCCCAGCCCTAGATAGGAGATTTACTGTGTGTCTCCTTGTCGAATGAGATCACAGATTTGCAGAATGGATTCCCAGTCGGTTTCCAGCAGCAGCTGACTCGTGGCCTTATCTGGAATGAACACATGTGCATTAATGGTGACACATATTTAGTCACTTGTTTGTGCAAGTGTATTAAATTAGTTTAGTCTTTATTTGAAGGGACAATGCACAGAGACATTAAGCTCAAAGACAGATATGTTCTGCACCAGATTATAGCTAAGTAGCTCATTTCCATCTGCAGTCCCTGGTTACTTAAATTAAAAGGGATAAAAAAAAATGATACTATAGCATGTAATAAAATTAAGAAAAGTCATTAAATGCCTGTTCAATGACACATACTTATACATTACAACCACCCCTCCTTTACATCATAACACAGACAATACAACTCTTGTTCACATCTGTCAAAATGTTGTCATGCATGAATGTAATAGACATGAAGTTGACATGTCAAACATGGTGCCCACCTCAGTGGCCGTGTGAGCAGCTTTGATTGCTCCAAAGCCACTTTTTAACTTCAAATTGTGAATGAAGAGTCATCTGTTAGACTTTTCAAAGTTTGTTGTGAGGTCGTTCCATTCTTTTCCTAAATTCCTTTCCGTTGTGAATGAGTAATTGTTTGAGTTTATTTTGAACATGCAAGCATACAACATGATGCATCACAATTTCCAGTTTCTCTTTTCAACATGTTGGAAAAGGAGTAGGAAGAAGCAGAGCTTATTTAATCCTACCCCTTTTCTTTTACGTAACTGTTGCTAAAACTTTTGTTCACTTCCTGTTCTCAATTTATTCACAATATACTCCATAAGTAATCACAATAAAAATAAATGAATAATACTCGGTGAAGTAAGTTACATTTCATACAGTGAGATGAGTAAGATTATTTTGAAAATGAATCGATGGATGAAATGAATTCAGAATGTTTATCATGGTTCTTCTTTGTACTTTGTAAACACTTTAAGTTTGAAGAGTTTCTTGAAGTGGATCATATTAGTACATTATTTGATTGCTTTGCTTAATCCATTCCATCATTTAATTCCACATACTGAAGGTATTAAGTGTTGTACGTGCATACAAATGTTTTAAAGTGCATTTTTCTCTAAAATTAGAGTTCTCTTTTTTTGAGAAGAATTGTTGTACATTATTTGGTAGCAGGTTATAGCTTGCTTTGTGTATCATTTTAACTGTTTGCAAATGCACTATGTCGTGGAATTTCACAAATTTTGATTCAGTAAATAAGGGGTATGTATGTTCTCTATAGCCCAGTGTTTTTCAACCTTTTTTGAGCCAAGGCACATTTTTTGCGTTGAAAAAATGCGGAGGCACACCACCAGCAGAAATCATTGAAAAACAAAACTCGGTTGACAATAAAAAGTCGTTGTCGCAATTGTTGGATATGACTTTAAAGCATAACCAAGCATGCATCACTATAGCTCTTGTCTCAAAGTAGGTGTACTGTCACATCACCCTGACTTATTTGGACTTTTTTTGCTGTATTCCTGTGAGTAGTGTTTTAGTTCTTGTCTTGCGCTCCTATTTTTGTGGCTTTTTCTCTTTTTTCGGTATTTTCCTGTAGCAGTTTCATGTCTTCCTTTGAGCGATATTTCCCACATCTACTTTGTTTTAGCAATCAAGAATATTACAATTGTTTTTATCCTTCTTTGTGGGGACATTGTTGATTGTCATGTCATGTTCGGATGTACGTTGTGGACGCCGTCTTTGCTCCACAGTAAGTCTTTGCTGTCGTCCAGCATTCTTTTTTTGTTTACTTTGTTGTCAGTTGAGTTTTACTTTTGTTCTGCATTGCCATCCCTAAGCTTCAATGCCTTTTCTTAGGGGCACTCACCTTTTGTTTATTTTTGGTTTAAGCATTAGATACCTTTTTACCTGCACGCTGCCTCCCGCTGTTTCCGACATCTACAAAGCAATTAGCTACCGGCTGCCCCCTACTGATATGGAAGAGTATTACACGATTACTCTGCCGAGCTCTAGACAGCACCAACACATCATTTGCAGACTATAATTACTGGTTTGCAAAAAATATTTTTAACCCAAATAGGTGAAATTAGATAATCTCCCACGGGACACCAGAGTGTATCTCACGGCACAGTGGTTGAAAAACATTGCTATATCCAACATTATGTATTATTCTAACTCAGGGGTCAGCAACCCGCGGCTCTAGAGCCGCATGCGGCTCTTTAGTACAAAAGTGAGCATTGTTGATGTTATTGACTTGTGTGGAGTGCTAATCAGGCATATTTGGTCAAACCATGGCTGCAAGCTAATCGATGCTAACATGCTATTTAGGCTAGCTGTACGTACATATTGCATCATTATGCCTGAATTTCCTTTGCTTATGTCCTCTGTGAATTCAATTTATATTTGCATGTCTCATGACACATTATCTGTATATAATATTGGCTGCATTTCTGTTAGTTGTATGCCTGCCATGTTGTTCCAGACCACAGCAAACGTTACCCAGCTTGCAAAGATTGTAATAAATCCATTAGAAGAAGACAACATGCTGTTTCCTTAAACTTGGACACACACATCTATACCTTGGGGACGGCATGGCGAAGTTGGGAGAGTGGCCGTGCCAGCAATCCGAGGGTTACTGGTTCAATCCCCACCTTCTACCATCCTACTCACGTCCGTTGTGTCCTTGAGCAAGACACTTCACCCTTGCTCCTGATGGGTCCTGGTTGGCGCCGTGCATGGCAGCTCCCGCATCAGTGTGTGAAAAAAGGTAGAAAAGCGCTATACAAGTACAACCCATTTACCATTTACCTTTGGCCATTCTGAGCCAGTAATTTCCAGAAGTTATCTCAACCTGTGAGAAGCCTCCAGTGCAAAAACGTGTGGAATAAAAATGAATACACAACATTTCTGTCAACATAGATTTGCGTCAGCCTTTGATAGTAGGCGTATATAGCTAATACCGTACAGACACTTACAGCATGTGTTGTCTTCTTTATAAGACTCATATAAGGCTTTTCATTTTTTGCGGCTCCAGACAGATTTTTAGGGACCGCAATGTCCCTTTGGGACAGAGGACCCTATTGTATTTGTAAGATTTTATTATTATTATGCCGCCGCCTCTTTGAGCTGTAATTTGACCCCCTTAACATGCTTCAAAACTCACCAAACTGGACACACACATCAGGACTGGCAAAAATTGTGATCTAATAAAAAATACAGACACAACTGCTCCTAGGAAGAAAACTCAGACAAAACTGCCTGTAACTTCCAGTAGGAATGTCGTAGAGACATTAAATAAATGATAAATGGGTTGTACTTGTATAGCACTTTTCTACCTTCAAGGCACTACTTCCACATTTACCCATTCACACACACATTCACACACTGATGGAGGGAGCTGCCATGCAAGGCGCTAACCTTTGGGGCGGCATGGGTAGAGCAACCGTGCCAGAAACCTGAGGGTTGCAGGTTCGCTCCCCGCCTCTTACCATCCAAAAATCGCTGCCGTTGTGTCCTTGGGCGGGACACTTCACCCTTTGCCCCCGGTGCCACTCACACCGGTGAATTGAATGATGAATGATAGGTGGTGGTCGGAGGGGCCGTTGGCGCAAATTGCAGCCACGCTTCTGTCAGTCTACCCCAGGGCAGCTGTGGCTATGAAACTAGCTTACCACCACCAGGTGCGAATGAATGATGGGTTCCACATGTAAAGCGACTTTGGGTACTTAGAAAAGCGCTATATAAATTCCAGTTATTATTATTATTAACCAGCACCCATCAGGAGCAAGGGTGAAGTGTCTTGCTCAGGACACAACGGACATGACGAGGTTGGTACTAGGTGGGGATTGAACCAGGGACCCTCGGGTCGCGCACGGCCATTCTTCCACTGCGCCACGCCGTCCCTTAAACAAAAACCTCTACATAGGTCTCACTTAGACCTACATTTCATACACTGACAACCCCCAGCAAAAATCAACGGGAAGTTTGCAATTCCCCCTTCAAAACAAGTTTTGTAAAAACCGGTCACCTTTTTTCAAACATTATCTCCTCTGACGTTTGTCGTGTCGGCTTCAAACTAGCACAGGAGAGAGATTGAACCCTTCTGATTAAAAGTTGACCAAAGAGTTTTAATTACTGCTCCGGTTTGGATTTTATGTGCCGTCAAAGTTGGTCCCGTCCATCGCTGCTTACAGCTTTAATTTTTATTTTTTTTATTTTTGGTCTAATATGGCTCTTTCAACATTTTGGGTTGCCGACCCCTGTAACTGATCTTTTTTGTAACATTATTGTTTGCCGTCAGTACAATAGTTAACTATATTCAAGGTGTTGTTTAAAGTCCAGTAAAGAATAAAAGGCACGTCTTTTCCTTCTTGTTGTTTTGACGTGGGATCATTTGACAAAACGTTAGACTATAACGGCATCATTCCTGGCTAATATTACATTGACCAACAGCAAGCCAGAGTTTGCACAAACGAAGCAAATGTGTGTGAGATTATGAAGAAAATAACATGAAATGTAGTTGTTTATATAGTGATTATTGAGCTAAGTGTAGTTAGCAGGCCTGAGTGTCGCGTCTAAACAATACCCTGGGACACTTCTAACTTGACTAATGACGTTCACAACTTACCCAGGAGTCTCTCAAAGGAACCTCCGCCTTTCCCCATGTTCGAGTGGGGATTGTCGCGGTGTGTTTGTGTCTTCTCTGCTCGACGCTCACTCCTCTTTTCACGCCGTTAGCTTTAGCCTCCTGCTAAGCTAGCGTCAAGTCAGCGCCGGAAGAAACACGGCTCGTGCGGCACTTCCTGCTTCCGGTCGAGAAGCGCCGCCATTTGCGGACGGGCGCGTCCTCTGGAGTTGAAACGCGGCACTGCCGTGACGTGGACAACGTGACATTCGCCCATTTATGACAAGTCAATTGTGAAACTTGTATTAGTAGATTGCACAGTACAGTACATATTGCGTACAATTGACCACTAAATGGTAACACCCCAATAAGTTTTTCACACTTGTTTAAGTCGGGGTCTACGTTAATCAATTCATGGCAAATTAATAAATGTTAAGTTTCTCAATACCCGACCTGTTGTTTGTGCCTTTAAGAAATAATTATAACTCTACTTTAAAACATTTTTTACCTCCAACAACCAAAAAGCTGTGAAAACGATGATGCTGTGTTCCAAATCTAAATTATTTACTGAACTTGTGTGAGCCTATGGCTTTGCACTTTGTTATATTATATATATACTTTGTTTTTTATATATATATTGTCGGAGGCAGATATTTACATATATCCGAATTTAAGTTGTACTTCTTCCATTTCTTCTCTTGATGCTCTGTCAGCAAGTACAGGTAAAAGCCAGTAAATTAGAATATTTTGAAAAACTTGATTTATTTCAGTAATTGCATTCAAAAGGTGTAACTTGTACATTATATTTATTCATTGCACACAGACTGATGCATTCAAATGTTTATTTCATTTAATTTTGATGATTTGAAGTGGCAACAAATGAAAATCCAAAATTCCGTGTGTCACAAAATTAGAATATTACTTAAGGCTAATACAAAAAAGGGATTTTTAGAAATGTTGGCCAACTGAAAAGTATGAAAATGAAAAATATGAGCATGTACAATACTCAATACTTGGTTGGAGCTCCTTTTGCCTCAATTACTGCGTTAATGCGGCGTGGCATGGAGTCGATGAGTTTCTGGCACTGCTCAGGTGTTATGAGAGCCCAGGTTGCTCTGATAGTGGCCTTCAACTCTTCTGCGTTTTTGGGTCTGGCATTCTGCATCTTCCTTTTCACAATACCCCACAGATTTTCTATGGGGCTAAGGTCAGGGGAGTTGGCGGGCCAATTTAGAACAGAAATGCCATGGTCCGTAAACCAGGCACGGGTAGATTTTGCGCTGTGTGCAGGCGCCAAGTCCTGTTGGAACTTGAAATCTCCATCTCCATAGAGCAGGTCAGCAGCAGGAAGCATGAAGTGCTCTAAAACTTGCTGGTAGACGGCTGTGTTGACCCTGGATCTCAGAAAACAGAGTGGACCGACACCAACAGATGACATGGCACCCCAAACCATCACCCAACCATGCAAATTTTGCATTTCCTTTGGAAATCGAGGTCCCAGAGTCTGGAGGAAGACAGGAGAGGCACAGGATCCACGTTGCCTGAAGTCTAGTGTAAAGTTTCCACCATCAGTGATGGTTTGGGGTGCCATGTCATCTGCTGGTGTCGGTCCACTCTGTTTCCTGAGATCCAGGGTCAACGCAGCCGTCTACCAGCAAGTTTTAGAGCACTTCATGCTTCCTGCTGCTGACCTGCTCTATGGAGATGGAGATTTCAAGTTCCAACAGGACTTGGCGCCTGCACACAGCGCAAAATCTACCCGTGCCTGGTTTACGGACCATGGTATTTCTGTTCTAAATTGGCCCGCCAACTCCCCTGACCTTAGCCCCATAGAAAATCTGTGGGGTATTGTGAAAAGAAAGATGCAGAATGCCAGACCCAAAAACGCAGAAGAGTTGAAGGCCACTATCAGAGCAACCTGGGCTCTCATAACACCTGAGCAGTGCCAGAAACTCATCGACTCCATGCCACGCCGCATTAACGCAGTAATTGAGGCAAAAGGAGCTCCAACCAAGTATTGAGTATTGTACATGCTCATATTTTTCATTTTCATACTTTTCAGTTGGCCAACATTTCTAAAAATCCCTTTTTTGTATTAGCCTTAAGTAATATTCTAATTTTGTGACACACGGAATTTTGGATTTTCATTTGTTGCCACTTCAAATCATCAAAATTAAATGAAATAAACATTTGAATGCATCAGTCTGTGTGCAATGAATAAATATAATGTACAAGTTACACCTTTTCAATGCAATTACTGAAATAAATCAAGTTTTTCAAAATATTCTAATTTACTGGCTTTTACCTGTATATATATATATATATATATATATATATATATTGCATTCTATTATTATTTCTCGATTGTTTGTAAATGTTTATAAGAAAAGGTTTATAAAATCCTCCACCATGGACTGACCCACCCTCCACCTAGCTCACGATCGACTTGATGGGCACCCCTGATTATAGACATTACCTTTATTATTTTCATTGATTATAATCACGGTGAAAGCCTTGACTTTATAGTTGTGTATATGACTACCACAGGTAGAGTGCATTTGGCTGTATGAGTAGTTTCAAGTCCATACATCCATTTCCTACGGCTTGTCCCTTTCGTCAATCCGATTTATTGAGGACAAACTTTTCCTTGTTTTCTCAAACTTTGCTGTTTTAACAACAGCGCCGCCATGTGGTGAATTTCTTTGAAAAATAATAGCCTGTATGCATACCTAAAGGTTAATGAGCACTTATTATTATACATGAAAAGTGCGCATAGAGTGTTGATAGTGTGTGTCAATCACATATAATACTAATAATACAAACCCCGTTTCCATATGAGTTGGGAAATTGTGTTAGATGTAAATATAAACGGAATACAATGATTTGCAAATCCTTTTCAACCCATATTCAGTTGAATATGCTACAAAGACAACATATTTGATGTTCAAACTCATAAACTTTATTTTTTTTTTGCAAATAATAATTAACTTAGAATTTCATGGCTGCAACACGTGCCAAAGTAGTTGGGAAAGGGCATGTTCACCACTGTGTTACATGGCCTTTCCTTTTAACAACACTCAGTAAACGATTGGGAATTGAGGAAACACATTTTTGAAGCTTCTCAGGTGGAATTCTTTCCCATTCTTGCTTGATGTACAGCTTAAGTTGTTCAACAGGTGTGCTATTTTAGGCTTCATATTGCACCACACATTTTCAATGGGAGACAAGTCTGGACTACACGCAGGCCAGTCTAGTACCCGCACTCTTTTACTATGAAGCCACGTTGATGTAACACATGGCTTGGCATTGTCTTGCTGAAATAAGCAGGGGCGTCCATGGTAACGTTGCTTGGATGGCAACATATGTTGCTCCAAAACCTGTATGTACCTTTCAGCATTAATGGCGCCTTCACCGATGTGTAAGTTACCCATGTCTTGGGCACTAATACACCCCCATACCATCACACATGCTGCCTTTTACACTTTGCGCCTATAACAATCCGGATGGTTCTTTTCCTCTTTGGTCCGGAGGACACGACGTCCACAGTTTCCAAAAAAATTTTGAAATGTGGACTCGTCAGACCACAGAACACTTTTCCACTTTGTATCAGTCCATCTTAGATGAGCTCAGGCCCAATGAAGCCGACGGCGTTTCCGGGTGTTGTTGATAAACGGTTTTCGCCTTGCATAGGAGAGTTTTAACTTGCACTTACAGATGTAGCGACCGAATGTATTTAGTGACAGTAGGTTTCTGAAGTGTTCCTGAGCCCATGTGGTGATATCCTTTACACACTGATGTCGCTTGTTGATGCAGTACAGCCTGAGGGATGGAAGGTCACGGGCTTAGCTGCTTACGTGCAGTGATTTCTCCAGATTCTCTGAACCCTTTGATGATATTACGGACCGTAGATGGTGAAATCCCTAAATTCCTTGGTTCTTAAACTGTTCAACTATTTGCTCACACATTTGTTGACAAAGTGGTGACCCTCGCCCCGTCCTTGTTTGTGAGTGACTGAGCATTTCATGGAATCTACTTTTATACCCAACCATGGCACCCACCTGTTCCCAGGGTTAGGGTTAGGGTTAGGGTTAGGGTTAGGGTTAGGGTTAGGGTTAGGGTTAGGGTTAGGGTTAGGGTTAGGGTTAGGGTTAGGGCATTAATGGCGCCTATTTCAGCGCCATTAATGCTGAAATAAGCAGGGGCGTCCATGGTAACGTTGCTTGGATGGCAACATATGTTGCTCCAAAACCTGAATGTACCTTTCAGCATTAATGGCGCCTTCACCGATGTGTAAGTTACCCATGTCTTGGCCACTAATACACCCCCATACCATCACACATGCTGCCTTTTACACTTTGCGCCTAGAACAATCCGGATGGTTCTTTTCCTCTTTGGTCCGGAGGACACGACGTCAACAGTTTCCAAAAAAATTTTGAAATGTGGACTCGTCAGACCACAGAACACTTTTCCACTTTGTATCAGTCCATCTTAGATGAGCTCAGGCCCAATGAAGCCGACGGCGTTCCCGGGTGTTGTTGATAAACGGTTTTCGCCTTGCATAGGAGAGTTTTAACTTGCACTTACAGATGTAGCGACCGAATGTATTTAGTGACAGTAGGTTTCTGAAGTGTTCCTGAGCCCATGTGGTGATATCCTTTACACACTGATGTCGCTTGTTGATGCAGTACAGCCTGAGGGATGGAAGGTCACGGGCTTAGCTGCTTACGTGCAGTGATTTCTCCAGATTCTCTGAACCCTTTGATGATATTACGGACCGTAGATGGTGAAATCCCTAAATTCCTTGGTTGAGAAAGGTTTTTCTTAAACTGTTCAACTATTTGCTCACACATTTGTTGACAAAGTGGTGACCCTCGCCCCCAGGGCCGGCCCGTGGCATAGGCCGTATAGGCAAATGCTAAGGGCGCCGTCCATCAGGGGGCGCCACGCCAGTGCCACAAATATTGGACAAAAAAAAAGAAAAAAGAAAAAGTTCTTACTATTATTTCTAAATACAAAAAATAATCCCACGTTAATTAAAATGCAAAGTAAAGCCTATTTAATAGAAATATTATTTGTTACAACATTACGCCCCCCCTCTCTCCCC